>NC_142604.1:14200290-14500290 GCF_041222555.1 Hakea prostrata
TATACTCAGGTGGCATCAGTAGGTTCAAGGGTCACATCACTGGGAGTTCAAAGGATGTGACTAAATGCACAGAGGCCCATCCAAATGTAATCAAGTTACTCAGGGATTTACAAAAACAAAAGGGGAAGAAGAAAGATGATCGGAGGAAAGTTAACAGAGCACTAGATGATGCAGTGCGGGGACCGTCATCATATGTGGATGATTCAGATGATGATAGGGATGTTGATCCTGTTGATGTGGACAGAGATCAAGAGGAGAGGGATATGCGGCGGGCCATGGCAGAGAGCAAACGATTGCACCATCAGGAGTAGGATATGGCCAGAGCTAAAGCTACAGGAGCTGGTCCATCTAGGCCTACAGGGGCTAGACCTTCTGATTCTGGGGGGAGGGGTGGTGTATTTGGCATGTTTGGCAGATCACAGAGTCAGCGGGCCCCTCATACATCAGGTTCAGACCGTTCAGTGCCACTACCACGGCAACCATCTGATTATCCACGCCGTCCAGACCCGACCATGGAGCAGGATCCTGATACATTCAGGAGAAAAGGGGCCAAACAGCCCAAGATATTTGGTGCATGGAAAGGTATGGCAAAGAAGGTAAAGAAAGCAATGTCAAAGTGGATTTATTACAATCACATCCCAAAGAAACACAAAGACAGGGTCCATACTATACGAATATGATTGATACTATTGCAGCGGCAGCCTCCGGATATAATGGTCCCAACCCTACGAGTTGATGACCACCCTCCTTCAAGAGGAGAAGCAAGAGTTGCAGGAGTATATTGATAGTATGAAACCCTTTTGGGATACTTATGGATGCACCATCATGTCCGATGGATGGACCGGCCCGACGAGAAAGTCCATCATCAACTTCATGGTATACCGTGATTGGAGAACCTGTCTTCTTGAAATCGCGGATGCTACTCGGTCATATGAAAGACCACAGATATATCATGGGTCTCCCGCAGGATGTGATCGACCAGGTTGGTAGGAAAAATGTGGTGCAAATTGTCACCGACAATGGCTCCAACTATAAGAAGGCCGGTGAAGTGTTGATGGCTTCACCCGATTATAACCTTATGTGGACACTTTGTGCCGCACATTCAATTGACCTAATGTCGAAGGACATTGGAAAAATCAGCATTGTCCACAACAACGTTGAGAGTGCAAGACAGGTAACCAACTTCATCTACAATCATAACGTTGCTTTGGCAATGATGCGGAGATCATGTGGAGGTGAGTTGGTGCGACCTGGTCCGACAAGATTTGCGACAAATTTCGTCGCCTTGAGCAAAGCATGCAAGATAAGAAGTCGGGCCTCGGATCCATGTTTGCATCGCAGAGTGGTTTGATTGGGCTGGATCCAAGTAAGATAACTATCTACTATTTCATCTTATAAATTATTATATTTATATTATGAGTTTATGATTATCTTGTATGATATTTATTGTCTATTGACTTAATGAGTTTGTGATAATTCAAAGCACGACCAATGGGCGCGCCGCACAGTACACAATATCATCTGATGATTTCTGGAGATGTGTTACTGTAGTGTTGCAGACCATAGATCCTATAGTAAAGGTCTTGCGTATGGTGGACTCTTCCTTGAGGGGACCCACTATGCCCCACTTGTATGCATCCCTTGAGCGTATGAAGGATGCTATAAAGTCAGCAAACCCTAGAGGACATCGGGCTTTCTTAGATATTGTCGATGCACGATGGACAGCTCATCTGATGCATCCTCTTCATAGGGCCGGTAAGTAAATATTCTGGGTTGTTGATTTGTAGTTGTAGACTTGTAGTCTTGTAGACTTGTGGGCTTGTAGCATTGTAGGTATTGGTACTTTGGTAGTTGGTACTAATTTTAAGCTTTTTTAATTATGCAACATATTTTCTAAACCCTAAGTATCAATATAGTCAACATTTAGGGTTGGACACAAACCTATTGGATGCCCTGCTACAGGTGATAACGAAGTTGGAGCCAGATGAGATGGTCCAATCATTTTGCCACAATGAGGTGAGACATTGGGAATTTCAAACGATTAGTGAGTTGTATTAATTGTTTAAATAATTTAGATAACCAATCAATACTAATGATTGTATTATTGCAAAATTGTTTAGAGATGCATTTGGGTCTTTTAGTGGAGTCTGTGTCAGACGGGGGAGAAACCATGGATCCAGGTTAGATACTTATATAGTTAGATCCTTAGGGCTTAGATGCATAAATGTTTTGAGTCTTTTGACTTTTGAGTTTCTAACTTAATGTTTTTGTGATAATGCAACTGAATGGTGGTATCTCTATGGCAATAGTGCATCAAACTTGCGAAGATTGGCAATCAGGATCTTGTCTCAGACTTGCTCTGCCTTTGGATGTGAGAGGAATTGGAGTACATTCAGCATGATCCACTCCCAGAGGAGGAACCGGTTGGGAAGCCAGCGTTTAAATGACCTCGTATTTATTCACTATAATATGAGGTTGAAGCTGCAATATGCCAGGGAGCAGGCTCAGAATGAAAGGCAATACATCAATCTTGATGATATATTTGATGTTGCCGAAGATGACCAAGATCCCCTCACTCAAGGGGATGTTGGATAGGGGTGAGCCGGTATTGGACCAACCTCGGAGGGAGGCCCGACCCGGAACTAGCTCAAGCTGCAGGGGTTAATGTGGGTGAGTATATGGCCACCGAAGAGGGTCGTGCACATGCGAGGCAGCTGCCACCGCTGATGAGGATTGGATGATGGCACCAGGCACGGAGGAGCCGCAAGACGACAATCCCGATGACACACTCTCGCCTAGTCAGACTGGTGGAGATGATGATGGTGGTGGTGGTGGTAGTGGTAGTGGTGGTGGTGGTGGTGGTGGTAGTGGTGGTGGTGGTGGTGGAGGCATTGGAGAGTGTATACATGTTCCACTACCAGAGACACAAAGAGCCCCCACCCGCATACACCGGGGAGAGTCATTTTGATCATGCCACTCAGGATTATGATCATGGTGGTGATTATCAGCGTGGTCGTTTAATATCCTGATACGAGGCCGAGCCACCATCAGAGGGGAGCTGGCCATGACTATGTTAATCCTTGGGATGCGGCGATTGCGTCAATGGGGTCCATGAGCTTGGATGAGTCCGTAGGCTCCACACCAAGGTTATTGGCCTACGGGTAATTATGGTGTCCCTCTCCCTCCTTCGGATGGACAAGATGATATGGGAATTAGTAACCCCTCTAGTTCTTCGTATCATGGGAGCTATGGTGTCCCCTCTAGTTCTTCGTATCATGGGAGCTATGGTGTCCCTCTCCCTCTTTCACAATCAGAGTCATTCGTACCAACAAGGGCATCTGATGGCATGTAGTACGTTCCTTGGCCCTATTCTCACTTCCCTCAAATTGGAGTTCTCATGGCAGCGGAAGATGACCGCTATAGAACTGCAGTTAATGATTACTTAGACCATTTTCAATATCGTATGAGATGGGATGAGTATGTGAATTTGTTGGGGGGGGGGCATCACCGGAGACAACCGAGTCGAGGAGTTCGATCCACCTAGGCACAAGACTTGGTACTGAGAGTTTCAGATTTTATATGGTTGGATGACTTTATGTATTACAGTATTTGTACAATGAATTGTAGACTTTATATGATTTGGTTTTATGAGTTTTTTAGGTTTTTAGTTTTGGGGCTTTCGTCCGCGTATAGTAGGACATGGGTCGATTAAGAACATTAGTTTAGGTAATGTTTTAGATCAAAATAACACTACCAATGTGTTTATTGGCCTCAAATTAGGCTACAAATCAAATTTCAGGTCAAAATGACCAAAAAAACCCATCGAAACAGGGGTTCGATTTTTCATCGAACCCCTACCAAAAAAAAAAAAACTCAAATTGTATGATGTGTTTTGGAGGGGGGGTGGGGGCGGGGGGAGGAGGAAGAAGAGAGAGGAGAAAAATTTTTAAACTTGGGCCCTGGGTGCTTTTGTGTTAGCATAAACCTTGTTTTAAGACCTGGTTGTTTGGATTTCCATTGGGTGCACACTTTGGTTTATCCTATTTTGTTCATTTGTTAAAAGGAGGTGGTCTATTTATCTTTAAGGTGATATGCTTGTGTAAGGAAGCTATTTATTTTCATAAATCTGAGACAACATGTTTTATGCCTGATTTTCTATTGGTTAAGATATGCATTGTTGTGTGAGAATTCTTGACCAATTATGATAGTGTTGGCATGTTAAGTATTTGTTGTTGTTTTGTACTCTCATGGATGCTTTTATTTGCATTGGTATACATGTCTGACTGAGTTTTGTAATGCTAGAGTGGTAATAGGTGGTGTTGAGACTGTTTAGTATAGTTGGTTACACATGAGGATTCCTATTTCACTTGGTATAGCATTAGGTGTATCCCTGGTATTTGGAGAGGTATAGTCTCCATGTTTAGCATGAGTGCTGGTTTTTTGACACAGTGTTATCAAGTGTTTGGAGAGTTTGGTCTTCAGGGGGAGAGGTTTGTTCTCCAGTTCAGCATTGGTGCTGGTCTTGACATAGGTATTGTCAAGAGGGTGTGTCCTCACAGGTTGTTGGGGTTCACATGATATTCAGGGGATATGATCTGTCAGCTTGTATGATTTTGATTTGGGAGTAGTTATTGTCAAATTTATGGAGTTGTCTGGTTAGATGACTTGCACCAGTTTTATTGGTTAGATTATGTCTTGTTTGCAGTTGTATTTTTATGTGGTCATTGAGTCTGGTCTTGTAGGTCAGAGTTGTTAAGTCTTATTGAGTTTACTTCTTTTATCTTTGGTTTGGTTTCTACTCTAGGTGACCTGAATGTGTCTAGTTGTGACTTGTGCCCGTCATGTGTGGTGAGTGGGTGAAGAGGTCCTGGTTTGAGTAGTGGTAGTAAGCCAGTGATGGATTGAGGAGTGTTATTGCCTATTTGGGTTTGTTTAGAATATTTTCATCTTGTTGGTTAAATGTAAGGCTATTAGAATGTTTGCTATCCTGAGTTACTCTCTTCATTATTTTAATGGTAATTGGATACTTGTTGTCTTTCTTTACTTTAGTGTGGAAGAAAGAAAGATTTGCAACTTCTTTAGGCATTTTAACAACTGAATTTGAAAATATGACTTGTTAATGAATTCTGTTGTGATTTCATTTGAATACCCTTGGCATTGATATATAAGACTTGATGGTTGAGTTTTTTGCATTGTATTTGCATTTTAGGTTGACAGTTGCCTCTAGTTTCTCATTTCATTTTCTGTGTCTTATATCTGCATCTATGTGGTTTACATATTGATTGCATGATTGTATTCCTTGGGGAAGGTTTTAAAATCAGAATTTTGAAATGAAAATACATGGATTTGTTAGGAATTTCCTAAGTTTTGGGATCTACTGGTTGAGGGGGAGAGATTTATGTTTATGTTATATATTTGAATTGTTTAATCTCTCTTCTCTAGGTTGGTTAAGTTCTCTTATGTATCATGTGATATGTTTTAGACTTGATTTGGCTTATATTGTAAGCATTTGTAGATTCATGGGCTGTGTTGGCATTGTCAATTATGTCTGGATCCATGTTGTTCATCTGTTGATGTTTGTGAGGTTCTGTTAATCTAGGTTGGTTTTGGATATCACCATGGATTTCTTGAAGTTATACTTGTCTCTTGTTTAAAGTCTTACTTGTTTTAATTCATATATTTATTATGCTTTGGTTAGCATGAGTAAGTCTATGTGGTGGGTTATTATCTTTTGTGGAGATTGTATACTTGTTTTCATTTATCTATGGTGCGGTGATGTCCAGGTATGTTTGTGTTTGTTTATCAGGTTTTGCATTTGTTGCAGTTTTAGGGGAGATGCTGCCCAAATTTTTATAACTCTTTCTCTGTTTGTCTCAGTTATGAGATATTTGCTTGGTGTGTGCATATGTGCTCTTCATAGTTATATGAGTGAGTTGTGAGTTATGAGTTATGATTAGGGTTTCTCTACCTGGTGCAGTTTGTTGCATGGTGTATCTGCATGGAGTCCTTAGTGTTGCATAGTTAGTATATGTCTAGGTATTTTGCATCTTTATTATTTGCTTTGTACTGTGGTCTCTTTTGTTTTGTGTGTTTTGTGTGTGCACGTATACTTGGATGATGATGGTTGTTATCCAGCTCACTATAGTCATTTTGGATGTACAGATTAAGGGGGAGATTGTTGGGGTAATCTGCTAATTGTATCTTTAAGTTATGATTTGAACCGGTTGGGTTCATCTCGGTTCATATCCTTTGTATATGAGGATGGCTGGGTTGGTTTATGCGAGTATGCAATTGATTTTTCTGATTATCGAGGGTTTCTGTTCTACGCTTCTTGGAGCTTTCTTGGAGGTCTTCCATGGCAGCCGAGTTCGAGCACCTGCAACTCTGAGTTCCTTTGGATCTTGATGACGATTGTTGAGGGCTTTTGATCAGCAGGAAAGGGCGATCACTCGATGGTAGTTTGGGGGCATTTTGTTGCCTGTACCAGGTGTATTCGTGAACTTCTCCTTTCTTCTTCTTGTCTGTAACATCCTTGGTTTAGTGCAGTTGGATTCAATCCTGAATCCCGGAGAGTAGGCATATTGCCGAACTCCGTAATCATCTCTGTGTCTCTTCTTCTTCTTGCTTCCAATTTTCTTGTTAAATCACACGACCGAATGGTTAGGCTAGGTTAGGGTTTACAGGTTGCATTTCTTCTTATTGATTCAATTGATAATTCATATATGTTAATTACCTAATGCGAACATGAAATAAGACCTGGGAACATCATGGACCATATTTGATTTCTAAATTGCTGAATCTACCCAATTTAACTTCTTTTAGTGGAAACATGGATTTGAGCATTTAGATATATATATATATATATATATATATATATATATATATATATATATATATATATATATATATATATATATATATATATATAATATATATATATATATATATATATATATGTTTGTTTGTTTTGTAGATTGTCTAATGCTTAAACATGATGACACACATCGGTTAATCACATGGATGAACTAAGACCATTAATAAGTATATCATTCTTTTATGTCGATGCCCATCAAATAAGATATGAATGAATTTTTATTTTTATTTTTTCTTTACGCCCATCGACTATAAGAATGTTTAAAAATTGATTGATGGGGTTCTTGGATATTGAATTTTTCATTACGCTCATCGGATGAACATGGTCTCCTCCTTATGTTGCATGTTATATGCTTATGGATAGATGACCGGTTCTTCTAACTTTCTGAATATGTTTGATATCATGAAAAATTGTATTTTGACTAAACCCAATTATGCTGAATGAAAGTGTAGAATTGAGTTGTTTAATGGATTTTATAATTACTCTTTATTAAAGAGAATTGTCCTACTATGCCTGGTGCATACTCTTCTAAGACAACAAATGCTGATTATAAGTTCTGAATTGAGGCTGACAATAAAGTGAAATATTTGATATTAGGATACATGATGGATTCTTTTATTGTGGGTTATATAAACAGTCCCTCTGCTAAGGCTATTTTAAATTATCTTAATTAAAGTTTGAAGAAATCTAGCCAACACATGGAGGGTTTGTGGGAAAATTTTATTAGAACTAAATTGTCTAAAGCTGGATATGCTAAAAAACATGTGAATAGTATGATTGTAATAGCTGATTGTTAGCTTGGTAGGGAAGACTAGTTATTGATAAAACTAAGATTTTTACAGTATTATCTTCTTTGCCTGATTCTTATGAAACTGTAAAGAAAAAAAAAATATTTTGTGTCTGGGTTAAGTTGGACTGTAGATGATCTTTTATCTAAGATAATTGATCATGAAGATGCTAAATTGATGAAGACACCATTTGCATTTCATGCCATTGAAGGTTGATAAGCCAAGTAATTCAAAGAAATACCAAAAGAAGAAGAGGCTTAATAACAAAAGGCATGATTGGTAAAATATAAGAGAACTAATGTCAGACAGAATATTGAATTTAAGTCAAGGCATGTTGTATGTTATTTTTGCAAGAAGCCTGGACATAAAATTTCTCAATGTTACTTTTTTCTAAGATCTAATGGAAAACAACATCAATGTATGTTTGCATCCTTGATCCTAGATGGGCTGATTTTCGAGTAAATGTGTATGTTTCTAATACCTTGCAGGGGTTCAAGGAACTAAAGAGAATAAATGATGGGAGGAGCTATAGCTACATGAGAAATGATGATAAAACATCAATTGAAGGAGTTGGAGTTTTTAAGCTAAAGTTGAATGATGGAACATTCTTTAGTTTAGTTGACTATTTTCATGCTCCTAGTTTAAAGAAAAACTTATTATCTATTTCAATGTTGGATAAATTTGGTTATGAATTTTATTTTGGAAATGAAAGATTTTTAATGCATAAAGATGGTAAAGTTGTATTGTATGACTTTAGAAACAACAATATGTATCAAATGTAATTATGTGACAATGTTGTATGTAATGTGAATGTTACTATAAAATCTAATATCACATATCTTTAGCATTTAAGATTAGGTCACATCAGTGTGGATATAATTGAAAGATCAATTAAGTCTGATATATTGACTGGAGTGTCTCTAGAGAAGTTCTCAATTTGTAAAAGTTGTATTTTAAAAAAAATGACTAAGTCTTACAAGAAAGGTGTAAGATGTTCTCATATTTTAGAAAAAGTACATACTAATGTACGTGGACCTATGAACATCATTGCAAAAAGAGGCTTTTGTTACTTCATTACTTTATTGATTTTTTTATAGGTTTGGTTTTCTGTATCTTATGAAACATAAATCTGAAGCCTTAGACTTTTTCAAAACATTTCATCTTGAAGAAGAATAATCGACAGGGGAAGTGATTCAGTCAAATACAATCAGACATAGGTGGAGAATACCTATGTGATGAATTTGAGAAGTATTGTGAAGAAAATTGCATTAAACATTTTAGAATCATTCTCATAAATCAAAGGAAAAAAGCATAATAAGACTTTGCTTGATATTGTTAGAACTATGATGGCTAAAGCTAATTTGTCCACTTTCTTTTAAGGAGAAGCTTTGAATGCTACCATGCAGATGCTTAATAGAGTTCCCACCAATGCTATAGTTTCTACCATATAAGTCCTTTTATGTAAATGAAGTTAGTATTGCTCACATTTGAGTGTGAGTATGTGTGTGTGTGTGGGGGGGGGGGATTGGTCATGTTCTCATCCCCGATCCTAATAGAAACAAGTTGCTATCTAAGACTATAAGGTGTGCCATAGTTGGGTATCCTCATCATTCCAAAGGTTATAGGTTATATGATTATGAAAATCAAGTTATATTTGAAAGCAGTAACATTTACATTTTTTAGGTATTGTTTTGATAGTGTGAGCAATTTTGATTATGAGAAAAGAGTTTTGGAAGAGCTGGTAGAAGGTGATGATTGACACCAAAATCATTTGGGTGATAAGTCCTTAGATCCTATTGTCTCATTAAGTATAAAGAAACGCAAGGAACCAACTCCTCCAATTAGAAGAAGTAAAAGGATTTTCAAAGCCTTTGATATGTCATATTATTATGTTTATTCAAGTAAAACTCTTGAAAGAGTTAGTGTAAAAAAGTTGTTGAAGATCCAAGTGATCTATTCTCAAGCTATGTCAGATATTGATTGTCAGTATTGGATTGTTGTTATGCAAGATGAAATTAATTCCATAAATAGGAATGGTGTGTGGAAGTTAGTTAATAAACTAATGAATACCAAAATTGTGGACTACAAATGGATTTTCAAAAGAAATGGTGTGTGGAAGTTAGTTAATAAACTAATGAATACCAAAATTGTGGACTACAAATGGATTTTCAAAAGAAAGAAGGATATAATGAAATAGCAAGATTTGTTGCTCAATGTTACACTCAAGAGTATGGGGTTGATTAGAATGAAACTTTTTCTCCTGTTGTGCGAATACAACCTATCCGTGCCATTTTGGCATATTTTGATTTTGAACTTTATCAAATGGATGTGGAAACAAACTTCTTGAATGGGAATATTGATGAAGATATTTTCATGGAACAACTTGAAGATTTTGTTTAGAAAGGAGATGAAGGAAAAATATACAAGTTAGAAAAATCAATTTATGGTTTAACAAGCTTTTTTAAGGCAATGGAATTTAAGATTTCATAATGCAATTATTAATATTGGTTTTATCTAAAACACTACTGAAGCTTGCATTTATGTGAAGAAAGATGGAAAAGATGTCACATTTCTTACTCTTTATGTTGATGATATTTTGCTTGTTGGGAATGATATTGCCATGTTATTGACAATTAAACAATGGTTGTTTGACACATTTGAAATGAAAGATTTGGGTGAAGTCTCGTACATTTTTTGTGTCAAAATTGAGCGATATCACCAAAATAGAACTTTGAGTTTATCTCAAGAGAAGTATATTGGTGCCTTTCTAAGTAGGTTTCATATGGTTGATTGTTTGGATTGAAAAATTCCCTATAACTATTTTAGACCTTGTTCTAAGGAAGATAGCCCTAAGTCTAAGAATGTCAAATTGAATTCATTATTTCCTTATGAATATGTTGTGGGAAGCTTGATGGATGCGATGATTTGTAGTTGTCCAAGCATAACATTTATAGTTGGCATGATTAGTCATTTCCAAAGTAATCCTGAGAGAATGCATTGGGTTGATGTACAATGGATAATAAGGTATTTCAAATGAACAAAAGGCTTTAGATTGACTTATTATTCTGATAAGCTTGACTAATTGAATATTTAGATTTTGATTATCAAGGGTGTGTTGATAGCAGAAAACCTACCTTTGGCTATGTGTTCACTTTGGGTGGTAAACTGATGATGCTATTTCTTGGAAAAGTAAGAAACAAGAATGTGTTGCTCAGTCAACAGCTGAATATATTACTTTAAGTGCAACTGCTAAAGAATGTGTTTATTTTTTAAGTTATTGTCAGAATTATTGATAATCAATTGTGTGAATAAACTTATTCCACTTTTGTGTGACAACAATTCTACAACTGCCATCACTAAAGATCAAAAGTGTCATTCTCAAGCCAAGCATAAAGAAGGCTGATATACTATATTCGTGATGTGATTAGAAAGGAAGAAGTTGTTGTTCAGGCTGTCTTTTCTAAGTCAAACTTAGTTGATCCCTTCACAAAAGATTTGCCTTTTGGTGTATTTGAATAACATGTAATGGATCTGGGGTTGTGTTAGGCCAAGTAGGAGACTGTGAGAATTGTGTGGCCTAACGCATGTCATTATATTATTCTCACATTCACATTGGACATTTCTAAGGTTATTTTGTTTACATGTGGCATTTATTATTTATGGTGATTTATGTGGCTATTTGGTCCATTAGATTGTTTGGACTAGTTTTATGGATGATCATCTGGTTTGAACCACTTTGTAGTCCTCGACTTAACCACACTCATCATAATGTATTATTGCATAAATATACATTGTTGGACTATGATGGGTTTAAGGGGTGCTTGTTAAAATTGCTCAGATTATGAGAGATATGAGGATTAGTCTCTCTATGGTTAGTACATTTTGAATCTATTGAGTCCATCCATGTAAAGATTAGGAATACGTTGAGTGTTAACCTTAGTGACTTGACAATTACGAAAGTGTAAACGTACCTGCAAACTACCATTTGAAAAGATTTATTGATAAAGTGCTTTTGCAAATTAGTTTTTATCTATTAGTAAAAACTTATTTAGTTTCTTCTTTATTTTTGCAAAACCAATCTTGTTTTGTTTTATATAATGGCAATTTTGTGTTTTGTTCCCTAATTTTGTTGAGGGCCTTTTAGTAATTGTCAAGGTAAGCTTTAAAAGCATTTTAGAAATGGGCATTAGGTGGCTAGCATCTCACTTAGGGTGGACTTTATGGCTGGTCATCTCCACCCTAGAGATATAAATATCTCAAGGTCACACAGGCAAAGGGATCCTTTTTCTTTTAGAAGCTCAAAATACCAAGTGATGGTATACCTGTCCAGCTTAGGGTGAGCACCCTGATTGCTTGTGAGATCATTGACATCGTCTGTAGTTCATATTGTGGTGATCATCTTCAACCTTCATCCTTTGCATCATTTTGTTTTATTGGTGCAAGATCTTCTCTCTTCTTCTATATCAATTCTACAAGGTTGACATCTTCAAAGACGTATATTCATTCTATTGTGATTTTATCAAATATTGTTTCTTCCTTTTTAAACTAAATAATCTTGGTTCTATATCGTATTCTAGCTATTTTTTCCAATATCATTATCAACGCTATGCATCGAAGACCAGGAAAATGTTGCAACCCTCGCATATGAGGGAACTTGGAACATTTTTACATGAACATAAAGAAATTGAAGCTACCATAGTTGGTAGTTATTGTAGTTTCCTGGGCTGTTCATCTTAAAATGATGTGCTACCACAATGGTGTCCCAAACTCCATAAAAGTAGTAGCTTCTACTTAATACTGCTGTTAATTATCTTGGTATTTCTTAAATTGATAAAATTATTTTAGCTTTTTAGCTATAGGGTGAATCGAAATGCAAAATTTAATGGCTTTTGTATATTTTTGACAAATGATGGATTTTGTATGTTCATAACAAATGTTTTCCTACTGCAGATATTCAATGGCACTTTTAAAAGTAAACGAGGCTACAAAGAACATGTTGCTGAGCCTTATGTCACATATGGGTAAGCATCAAACTATTGCATTTTATCTTAGAACTTCGATGTTTGTGGTTGGAAATTTCCTTCCCTAAGATTGATTCCTCAACTATCTCAATTTGAAGAGTGTGAGGGAGTTGATCAATGAGAGGGGTTTTGGGAAACTAAACGAGTAGAGAGTTGCTGTGACAAACAATCCAATTCTTGAACAGGTTTGTAATGCTATTTGTAAATGTTTTTAGTTTTGAAATATCATGAGTAAACTCTCTCCTATTATTCAATATAGGCTATAGGAAAGTAGGGCATCATTTTGTTGAAGATCTAATTCATGAGATAATGACAGTTGGAACAAATTTTAAGGAGGCAAACAACTTCCTTTGGCTAGTCAAGCTCAAGATTCCATTGAGAGGTCTAAGAAAAGAAGAAGAATCACTACTTCAAGGGAGGAGATGTTGAAAACCGAGAGGACAAAACAAATGATGTGAAATCCCCTAGAATCCTAACCCATTAACCAATTGGTTTCAAGACCGCGAACCTGAAGTATGAAGGAGACAACTCCTAGACCATACGAGTTGAGCTCGGATGTTAAAAAACTGAACCTATGGAGGTGGATGATCACAATGAAGATCCGATCACTCTAATGGAGTTCAGGAGGAGAGAGAAGTCAGTCCAAAAGGCATCAAAAGTAGGTTTTGGCATGCTCGAAAATCGATGCTAGATGACTCAAATGTCAAGGTAAATTATACCATTGATTAGGCTTTGAAAATGCCGTTCTAACCTCCAAAGCCCATCAAAATTGGCCTTCACACGAATGAGAAACATGTCCGGTCAATCGCAAGCGGTTTCATGCCTGGATCGACTACCCCTACTTAGTTTTGGAGTAATTTTAGGATTTTGGGTTTAAAACCCTATTTTATGTTTCTTTCTCCTCATAAACGCATTTGTTTATGCTACAGAGAGGCTGAGAGCTTGGGAGTGGAGAAAACCTTGGAGTTTGGTAGATTCTTTGCACGTGATAAAGCATTGAGGCACGATTCATCGTAATAAGCGTGTGTAGAGGTAAGACATTCATGAAACCGTTTTTTCCAACTACTTTTGAAGGTATTTATGGATGTTAAATGCTATGTGGTGGTGGTTGTTGATGTTGGGTAGCCATAAATGCTCAATCTTGCCTTCCTTTTTTATCTCCCATCCCCATTGAATGTTGGTTCATGCAACTTTTTGCATTTGACAATGATTCAACCTCTATGTAGCTTGCAGATAGACTTGAAGAGCCCAAATTGGGGCTTTTCATTTTGGAACTAATTGGGGTGATTGAAGGGTGCTTGAAATTGACCAAATTAGTCAAAGCCCTATGGTGGCGCGGTCGACCAAGGGTGGTTGACTGCCCCAGGAGGCTCGTTCAACTGCCCGCCAGTCTGGGTGTGTGTTTTGGCCCGCTTTGACCCCCGGTCTATCACCGATTGTTGGTCATTTGATTTTTCATGTTTCTAGGGTTATTTTGGGTCACTTGCACTCCCTTTTGTGGATTTCATTGGACTTTGGAGATTGTTATTGTCTTTGGTAGGTGAGGAAAATACATTGCCATATCTTGTGTATTTATTAGTATTGTTTAAATCTTCATTTACATTGATATTTTATATCTATTATGAATTGTGTGTGACTTTACGGGAATGGAAGGTAATGTGGTTTTATGTTTATTAAATATTTAAATTACTTGAATGATGATTTTGAAATGATGAGTATGTGTCGATTGGATGGTAGGACACTATCCGCTTATACTTATATATCGATTAGGGTTGTGGATTTGCCCATTACCTTGGTGACCTTACATTCACCTAGACCTAGGTGCATGGTCAATAAGTATCTAAATATGTTGGCTAGTGAACCCTTGAGTAATACTACCCTTTTGGTAGGGGTATTGAAGCCAAGTGACCCATGATGACAGTAGTTGGGTCCTGTGAGCATTAAGCATGCTGTGAAATCCCCGGATTTCTACCGTTAGCCTATGATTTTAGGACCGCGAACCTGGGCCTCGAGTCGGCAACAATTATTGACCATTTGATTCAAGCCTGAAGGTTTGGAAGAGGACCCAATGATCGTAGATGAACCTAATGATGATTTGATAACTCTCATGGAGTTTAAAAGAAGAGAAAAGATTAATCACGATGGTGTTAAAATACAATTTTGGCACATTCGTAGATTGGCGATGGAATTGACAAGAATAAGGTATCAAATCGAAGATTGTCGAATGACCTTTCCAACAAGCCAAAAATCACTGGAATCGGAGTCTATTTGGGGGTCCAACCATGGACCGGTCGGTTGGGCCGGTTGGGTGAACCAACCCCCCACCCCATTTTCTGTTTAGGGGCAAAAACAAAATTCTGGGTTTTTAAGCCCTATTTTAATTTATAACTCACCCGTAACCGCATTTCTTTATGCTAGAACAAGGGTGAGGCTACGGGAAGAGGAGAAACCAAGAAGAATGGTTTCCATCCTTCCGAAGGTGTTTTGTGATTCGAATCTTTGCGAAAACATTAGGAAAAATGAGATTTATTTAATCATTCTCTTAGACACAATTATATGGATAACTTTCTTCTCTTTATTCGTGGAATTGTGGTTGTGGGAGCATGTTAGGGTTATTGTTACCTTTGTTTTTTTGTTTTATTATCCCTTTTTAATATAAGAGTTAATGGTGTGATCCCTTGCTAAGGTTGATGCATTTTTGACTCTCCGAGTCACCCACGAGTGATTCAGGAGAACCAATTTGGGTCTTTTTGATCTAATTAAATTGGACCAAATTGATGATACCCTTATGATCTCTTTACTGCAAATTAGATTTCCACAAGGTTTTGTTTCGTTTCGACTTCAATTCTGGAGCGAAATTATAACTTTTAGCCGATTTAGGTTAAAAAGGCGAGTTAGAACATAGTTTTCTGTATGGGTTTTTATGAGAATATTTTGAGATATTTTTCTAAACCCAAATTAACTTCTATTTTATTTTAGTTAATCCTCTTGCATGATTAGGGTAAACTATCCTTTTGTTACCTTCTTGTGGGAAGGAATTACTAATCTTTGGAGAAAGGAATATAGTTGGAAGGTGAGGAATAACTAATCACATTATATTTAATTAATTGTTGTTATTTTATGTTTTTTGTTAAATATAAATTGCTATAATTTTTGTTTATCTTACTATATTTGCATGTGACTTTGCACGAGAAAGGAAGGTAAAACTATTATTTATGATGTTGTTCCTTGCCTTTAAATCTATATTATTGTTGTTTTGAGAATGGAATGTAAATGTATGTAAATGGAGAGGGGGAATATTATTATTCTCTCTACCTTGAATTTTCCATTAGGGTTGTGGGTTCACCCATTATCCTAGTAACCTTATGTATTGCCATTAAACCCAATTGCATGATTTATAGGGTATAGAAATGTTGGGCTAAGAATCCCTATGAGTACTACTATCCTTCCGGTAGGGGTATTGAAGCCGGTTAACCTGTGATGCTAGTGGTTGGGTCATGTATATCGAGCAGATGGAAAAAAATCGTCTGCTGTGCACATTTCTCTGCTGTGCACAGCAGTGCGGCACCACAAGTCGACACATGGCTTATTCCAATTAAATGGTTCAGATTAGAAGGAGGAATTTAAGTGAAATTGACCCACCTTTTTACCCATTTCATTAGAACCCGTTTTGTAACCCATCTAAATCGGAGGAATTTTCAGATTAGAATCCGTTTTAATTGGAAAGTTTTCCCGCGATGATACGATGTTCCCTCTCCTCCGTCTCTCTCGCCCCACCATGAGCAGTTGCAGAGTTGCAGAGTTGCAGGTAGAAGAGGAAGGGAAGCGTACGGGAGAAAGCTAGACGGCTCTGTTCGTGGTTTGGAGGGATCGGTTTGCAAGTATACTGCTGTCTTCTTCTCCTCTTTCGTTTGTGAATCTGGGTTCAAAATCTGAGGTTGAGGTTGTGAATCCTCCAAGCCCTTCGTTCAAAATCTACTTCAGGTTTTCCTCCAACGATTATTCTGTTAAGACGATTGAAATGTATATTAGAATGTTGCAGAATGGGCTATTTCCAGATAATTATACTCTTCCGTACATGTTGAAAGCTTGTGCAAACTTGCAAGATAGTCGTTTAGGAGAGCAAGTCCATGGATAGTGTGAAATTGGGTTTTCTTCTAGATGTTTTTAATGGGAATACTTTGATTCTGTTTGATAAAGCACCGGTTAAGGATAGACGGGCATGGGGGTCTATTATCTCTGGGTATGTGCAGAACAATTGTTTCAAGGAGGGACTAAGATGTTCCGTTTGATGCAATATATAGACTTGGAGCCTGACGAAGCCATTTTTACTAGTGTCCTTTGTGCATGTGCTCATTTGGGAGCTCTAGATATTGGGATATGGATTCACAGATATGTGAATCAAAATGGCATTCCATTGGGTGTTCGTTTGAATACAGCTCTCTTAGATATGTATGCAAATGTGGAATTTAAGTTTAGCTAGGAAACTGTTTGATGGAATGCAGCAGAGAGTATCATTTGTTGGAATGCCATGATTTCAAGATTGGCAATGAGGGAGATGGAGTGACTGTACTCATTGTTCTCAGGGATGGAGGAGGCTGGTTTTAGCCAGATGACATTACCTTCCTTGCTGTTTTAACTGCTTGTAGCCATTCGGGATGGCAACTGAAGGCCTCCAGATTTTCAATAGTATGAGTAAGTGTATGGTGTTGAGCCCAAAGGTGAGCACTTGGGCTGTGTGGTTGATTTTCTTGGCGAGCCGGGCGGTTGAAAGAGGCAAAGGAATTGTTCTACAAATACCAGTACCAGCAGTGTTTCTGAGAGCAATTGCTTGGAGGGCATTACTGAATGCATCTTGTCAACACAGAGAAACCCAATTGGCTGAGTTTGCAGCAGAGAAACTTATGTGGTTAGAACGTCATAGCGGGGCTTATGTTCTACTCTCAAATATGTATGCAGCTTCTGGAAACACAAAGATGCCAAAAGAATAAGGAAGATTATGGAGGAAATGGGGTGGAGAGACCCAGGCAGCAGTTCAATTGAGATTAATAGATTTGTTCACGAGTTTGTTGCAGGTGAGATGACACATCTGTCTATGGAGGAGATACACAAGCTGTTGGAGAAGATGACAAACATCTTGAGGTTTGAGACACACAGACCATTTTGTCCAAGGAGTCAGGAGGAATGCAGTGTAAGTTTCTACATGGGGGTTGAATACTCTACTCAAGTTCTCTGTATATCAAATTCTAATACTCATTGTTTGAAGGAACGCACTCATGCTCGTATAACCCATGGCTTGGCATATCTGTTTCTTCAAGGGCAAGTTTAATGTTACCCCGTTTGCTTGTTGAAGATTGCCAATATGAAGTTTAAACATATAAATGTATATATGTTATCTTATACCTTTGTCACATACATAGAGTTGACTTCAATCACTCAATAGATACTGCAGCTTATTTGAAAACAATTGAAATTGCACAACATAAGGTACGAATATGACAGCCTTGATTTCAGTTATAAAATTATAAACTTTTTCTTTGAAATTTATTGAGCAGTGATGGGATCTTTAGTGACTAGCTTCAGTCTCGAATCTGGAATTTTTCTCATTTTTCAGAACAAGTTTAATGTTACTGTTAATCATCTAGCAACCCAGGGAGTTCAGTTGCTGAGTTTTATTAGGCATCATCTCCTTTGTCAATTGCAGCTGACATGGAATGGAGACCTCAACATAGATTTTTTTTTTGGGTGGGGGTGGAGGTGGAGGACTCAACTAAAATCTGTATACCCATTAAAGCTGCAGACACCATGCTTCCATGCCATAAATATGTAACTAGTAGCAGTTCCAGTTCTGGTAAATGTGCCAGTAAATATATCTGCAATTTATTATTAACTGCTTTCTTAATCATCTAAAATCAAATTAAACCTGCGAAAGGCAGTTTATAATAGTATGATGGATTATGTCTGGTTTAAGTCTGGTTCTAATGGTTTGCTGTACTTGATGGACATGGATTAAAAGAAAAAAATCAAACTTTATATGTCCTCTCTCATCTTTGAAGGCTTGAAACATTTTGATCATTGGTTGGGATGTGTAATGACAGTCAGCCATTTGCCAAATCTCATGACTTGCTTTCTCAGAAACTTGTCTCATTCCTCAGCAACCGTTCTAATTAATCATTTTTTATGGATTAGGAATATTGATCTCGATTGCTTCCAAGAGGTCTTCTCAGTTACTGCATATTGGTTGAGGACAACCTTGAGATCTGTGGTCAAAATTAATGTTGATTTTGCTACTTTGGGTGTCCCAGACCAACTAGCTTGGGGGAATGTTTCATACTTGAGTGCAACTTTCTTAAGGCTTTTTCAAAAAATGTGGGTATTTGACCAAAAAAAAAAATAATAATAATAAAAGAAAAGAAAGGAAAAAGAAAGAATACGAAACATGAAGGTAATACATTGTCCATAGTCGTTGAGGCTCTTGCTACTATATGGGTAATGCATTGTAGTTTCTTGAACTTCTCAATCATGGCACATTATAGACTTATATTATGCAAACTAGACTTAAAAATTATTGATGGCTATTAATCTGTGTCCAACTCAATTCTTTTAGTACATAATCCCGAAACGGTTCCCTCTTCACCTAATTGAAAATTTCCAATGGTGCTTGACTCCTCCCCTGACTGAAGGTTTTAAATCTAAATTTTGTAAACTTCCAACTAACATAGATATTGTCTTCCGATCCGACAAAACGAACCACAAATGGAGCGGAGATGATGCAAATGATACAGAAAGAGTCTTGGTGTCAAAGATGATTCTTTAGCTGTTTTACCATGTGCCAAAAGAACATCGTCTCCATGGATTAAACAGCAATCGTTCCTGTCAAACAAGAGTGATTAGGAAGTAACATCCAGGCAGGAATACAAATTAAAAAAAATAATAAAAATAATAAAAAAAATAAAAAGAAAAAAAAGAAAAAGAAAAAAAGAAAAAGAAAGAAAGAAAGAAAGAAAGAAAGAAGATAAAAGATTACAAATGTTATATCAACCACAACAGTAGCTTACCAGCAAAAGTGAATTATACTGTTTAATCTTGATGTTGAAAATTAGAGAACTGACATGATGCTTGAGAGGACAAACCTAAGAAAAGCTCATCCATAGGTTCCCTACATATATTCATAGATGGAAAAAAAGAAAATACTAAGTACAATGAATAAAACATTAAAAGCAATCTGATAAGTGGTTATCCAAAATAATAATTATAATAATAATCTGACAAGTTAAAAATAAATAGACTGTCTTACCCAGATAAAAGTGAAGTGAAGCTGACATCATCTATCTGATGAAACACATTTGGTTTATTGCCCGGTGCTGGAGCTAAAACTTGTGACTCTTGTATGTTTATTGGGTCTTTTCTTTTCTTCTTATGTCTTTGAGTCTCCTCCCAGCCCTTCTTTCGCCTACCACTCACACACTTTGGCTTCTTCTTCAACCTTATTGTAGACGTAGGGATCTTATCACTACTAACCACTTGTGGACCATTAGAATCAATGATAGTACCAAGCTGTATACGTAATTCTCGGACCGCATTTCTTACCAAAGCATAACCTTCAGCTGAATTTGAAGCTTGTTTTGCTACATCAACAAGTTCATGACATAGATGCCTATATCGTTCTGAACTTTCTAAATTAACATCTTCTTCAACCTGTTTTCCCTCATTGTCCATCACTACCATATTTCTTGCTGCTCGTGTCCATCTTTTTAGAATATATGCTGTGGGTATAAATTTAACATCTAATACATCCAAAACTTTCAAAGAATGACAACAAAGAATGCCAAGTGTCTCATATTTGTAGCAACTACAACTAATTATATACTCATCTTTGTTGCAAAATACTTTGTACTCACATTTTGAATTCATAACTCCAACAACAAAATCATACAAAGTATTATTTTCATTTCGATTTTTGATGAAGCAAACACTTACCCAATTATATTGTTCTTGAAATATCTCAAAAATCACAGGAGTGTAGACTTCCCCAACTTGTTTTATGATAGGTGACATTAAAAACATTGTCCTTGGAAGTTTGTTTCTTGATTCAAACTCAGCTTTTAACTCGTTCTCTCGCTTGGCAACCACAACTCTTTCAAAATGTGTGAAAAATTGTACAATGTCCAATGTGGATTTTAAATACTTCTTCAATTCGGCGTTCAAGCTCTCACTAAGTTGTGTACTTCTCATACCTAAAGTAAAGGTATTTTTCATGTAGCACGTAGCCCACTTGTATTTTAATCCATAAATTCGTTGCAACCATGAATTATGAGTCACTCCATATTTGCTCAATAATTTTTGCCATTCATCCTCAAACTGTTTTTCCTCCTCATATTCATATATGCACATTTTAAAATCCTGAAGAAAATGTGAACCATCCTTCATTAAATTACCCAAATGCTTGATGCCATTTTGCATTATATGCCATATGCATAGCCCATGCCATGTCTCAGGCCACACCTCATTTAATGCTTTTGCCATGGCAGCATCTTGATCTGTAAAGATAGTAATAGGCTTTTTTCCTCCATGTGCTTTTGCAAATGCTTCAAATAACCACATAAATGATTCAACCGTCTCATCATATAAGAGTGCCGCCCCAAATATAACAGTTCCTCTATGATGATTAAACCCAACAAATACCCCAAATGGCCTACATTCTTTGTTTGTGCAAAATGTGGTGTCAAAGCTAACAACATCACCAAATAATGTATAATCAATGATCATTCTTGGATCGGCCCAAAAGATATTAGTTATTTGCTCATCGCTATCCAATTGTATTAAATATGTAAAAGAATGATTAGTCTTACGTTGCTTTCCAAAATACATCAACAAGCTCCCTGCCTCACCATAAGATAGTGAATGTTGTCTTTTAGTTCGGAGGTAGTTCCGATGATCCACAGGAATGTAACCAAGGTTCTCCTTTCCACCTGCTTGTCTACCCATATATTCATACATTGACTTAGCTTTAATCCCCGAATTATCACCCAAATCAATATCATGCATATGTATGTCTGAAACTTTCCTCTGTGAACGCATCATGTGAGATGTATTTGGAAGATGAAATTCATGATTATGTTCGTCAACAAAATTACGACACTCATATTTTCCATTCTCTAACAAGTATATGGACATCCCTGCCAAACAAGCTGTTCTTGTCTCTGCTCGCGGTTTACTTGTATAAATATCCCTCTTATCTTTCAATCGAACACCAGATTTACTACATACAAATCTTCGTGAAGTTATAGTTGATTTGTCTTTCCTGCTCTTATTTGCATAATCCCTCCTAACACTAAATCCAAGACTTCGTCCATATTTATTGTAAAAATCATAAGCCTTTAATTTTGTAGTAAACAACATACCAACTTGAGGCTTATACTCCACATCTCCACCAAACTCATTTTCAAGGCCAATTGCTGGGTTCTCCATAAAATGGTAGGATTCTGCAAATAATGCGCACAAAAAAATAAAAACAAGTTAGAAACATTTTTATGTACCCAAAAGAAACATTTTTATAGTTAAGGAGTTGTATGGCAATGATTTTGTGCCAATTTCGGTGTTTTTAAGTTCTTATTTTCTGACAATTATTATTTCACTTAATATTGCTATAAAATAGAGCTAGGCAGTAATAATACTTTTACAAAAAGTGGGCACAAAGTAATGCAGACCTTATCACCTTCTGTTAGATAAGGATCTCTAAAACACCATCAGCTGACCAAAATATATGCAGACTCCATAGAACAATGCTCATAATCAATGATCAAACTCCAGATGAGATATTATCAATTCCTCAACCAGTGGCACAAAGATTAATAGGAAGCGGCCCATGTTTGCAATTCTCATCAATAATTGATTAAGCAAAAGAAAAACATGTAATAGATTTCAGAATTAAACCATCGCCATTTCATCAAAACAGGAAGGCAACAAAGTTTTATTCTATTGAGGACCAAAGACTATGAATTCAAGCTCTCAGACTACGAGATCGATTGTTCTCGGAAGGAGGATTCAACCGATTAAAACAAATATATATATATATTATATATATATATATATATATATATATATATATATATATATATATATATATATGAAATTATGAAAACAGAATAATCGTATCTGTATACCATCCAAATCAATCGGTAATATAAAATTTGCCGAAGTGATCCTGAACTCTTTACTACTAGGAGGCCAGAAAACATGGGCTTCCATTTTCTAACCCCTAATTGCTTATGGAACAACATACTCTCTAGCTAAGTCTACCGATCGAACCTATGGCTAAGCATAACTACTTTAGATTTGCTAGTCACGGGTTGGTAAAGAAGCGAGTCAATTTTGGATCATTGAAGGTCTACTAACATCCAAAAAAACAAAAAGTTCATGATTTTGTTTTGTTTGAGAAGTCTGACTCTTAACTGAAGAATGACCTTTTTCCACAGCAGGAGCCAGGTTGCAGTGAAGCCAACTTGCAGTGACGCAATGGTATCCATGTTTTGCAAGCCAAGATCTTACTCTATCTTAGCTTTGCAGCCCAGTCACGGCAAAGCCAATACAAGGTGATCCAAACCTTCCTAGGTAACACTAACACCCTTTATAGCGCCAATTAACCATTCATTGATCTTTCTATAGGTAGTTGCTCCACGCCAAATTCAGAACCCCTTCAACAACCTTTCCCTTCTCTCTGCTCAACTCCATCAAACGCTTCCTAGCTAAACTTAAATTTCCACATGCTCCACCCCAAATTCGAACCCCTTCAACAACCTTTCCCTTCTCCGCGCATCCATCAACAGTTCCTAGCTAAACTTAAATTTCCACATTTTGCATACATATCTAAGAGGCCGTATTCAACGAACACCCAATGGAATGCCATTTGATTCACATATCCGAACCATACCCAATATCTAGAGCTCCCAAATGAGCACAGCACAAAGGAAACTAGTAAAAATGGCTCGTCAGGCTCCAAGTCCGATATTGCATCAAACGGAACATCTTAGTCCCTCCTTGAAACAATTGTTCCACTACCCGAGATAATAGACCCCCATGCCCGTCTATCCTTACCGGTGCTTTATCAAACAATCAAAGTATTCCCATTAAAAACATCTAGAAGAAAACCCAATTTCACACTATTTCCATGGACTTGCTCTCCTAAACGACTATCTTGCAAGTTTGCACAAGCTTTCAACATGTCGAAGAGTATAATTATCTGGAAATAGCCCATTCCAACATTCTAATATACATTTCAATCGTCTTACGATATCGTTGGAGGAAACCAAGTGATTTTGAACGAGGGCTTGGAGGATTCACAACCTCAACCTCAGTTTTGAACCCAGTTCACAAACGAAAGAGGAGAAGAAGCCGGATACTTGCAACCGATCCCTCCAAACCACGACGGCCGTCTAGCTTCCCCGTACGCTCCCTTCCTCTTCTACCTGCACTCGCAACTCGCCCCATGGTGGGGCGAGAGAGCGAGGAGAGGGCATCGTATCATCGCGGGAAACTTTCCAATTAAACGGTTCTAATCAAAATTCCTCCGATTTAGATGGGTTACAAACGGGTTCTATGAAATGGGTAAAAAGGTGGGTCAATTTCACTTAAATTCCTCCTTCTAATCTTAACCATTTAATAGGAATAAGCCACGGTCACTGTGTGCCGCCCGTGCCCCGAGTGTGCCGCGCATTTTTTCCCGAGCAGATCCACTATCATCATAGAGAGGTAGGGTAGCATATAATAGATAAGGGCTCCTGGATGTTTAAGACCGGTAACCAACCCGTGAGAGGACATGGAGAGCATCTTGTCCATTATATGTGGATGACCGCTGGGTTAAGGAATGTGATCCATTCATAGGTGAGAATGTATTAAACCAACAGAGCACTAGGCGTTAGGGGAGATATCCGGACCATATGTAGTATGAGACCGTTTATCCCTAACACGTGCTAGATCTTATATCAATGATGATGTGAGAGAGTGATGACTTGATTCCCAACCATGGCTCGATGAGACTTTATCCAATAGCTGCGGAGAACCCAACAAACGTGCATTGGTGCTGTGAGGGAAGAGTGATGAGACCGCCCAAAGAAGATTGTTGTATGACTTAATGCGTGTCTACTTTAGAGACTACATTATAGAGTTAGGAACCTCATATCATCACCACGCATTTGTTTATTCATATTATAGAATACATGATTGTCTTATGAATTATGATATGGAATATGGATGAATATATGATGTGAACGTTAGTTACCTCACTGAGTTCTATGAACTCATTCCTTTATTTTTGTTTGTTCTTTAGACTGCTCTAAAGGTTATAAGGACCCCTCCTACGTTGAGGATCCTTTGATTAATGGCTACCAGGAGGGCAAAATTGGAGAAGAAGTGGAGGCACATGACGCTTCTTGTTCATGCTAGGACTGCTCTTATGGAGTTTCTTTTCCTTAGATTATTTCCGCTGCAAACTTTGAACATTCTCTCTTTTCTTTAGAACTCTGATGTTTAGTTTTTGAAAGGAAGTTTTGGATATTGTAATCCTGTATTTTCATTATTGATTATTAAATACTTGAACTTGTTTATTTCCTGTCCATTTAATTTTACTTTATCATGTATTGTATGGAATTGTCATTGAACCTAGATCTTGCGGTGTATCACCCCCATGGGTATTTGGGTATGACCAGGATCTAGGTTGGGTGGGGTGTGACAATGCCCACTATCATAATGAGACGATAGAGTTGCATATGTTAGGGTTGGGCTCACGAGGCGTTAAAAGACAGCTTGAGTGCCGTGAGGAGACATGAGAGGCATCCGCCCCAACATATGTGGATGGCCATAAGATTAAGGAATGAGGTCCAACAGATGCCTCCCATGGAGGATGTCATTTTTGGGTGGAGAAGGATATTGGACCAACATAGCATTAGGCATGATGAAATGTATTCAAACCACATGTAGTACGAGAATTTATAATTTTGCATTGGCCTAGGGTTATCCCTTAACATGTGCCGTTCTCAGACTAATGGTGATGTGAGAGAGTGGTGACCTAATCCCAACCACGGTTTGATGTGACTTGATCCAACTATCGCAGAAAACCCAATAGATGTCTCTTATTGAGGGAGAATGACGAGATCAGCCAGAAGAGGCTGGTGTATCACTTAATGTTAGGTTTTTTATTAAAAATCTATATTAAGTTTCAAAATTAGTTTTTTGCATTTCTTTTATTTAATTATTTTGTTAGTGTGTGGGACCCATGAGGTAAGGGTGGTAATGAGGCATCATGAGTAAAGGAGGCCCTTCATGACCTTGGTTCTGAGGCTCTTCATGACATTGGTCATGGGTCTTAAAGGTCTTGATCATGGTGATGAGGTGGCCTTACTTGAATGATGGAATTTACTCAAATTCTAACTCTTGACCTTCATTTCTCATTTCAACTTCATGACCATTCATGGCCATTACCATGAGTGGGGGTTAAGGTCTTTGAATGGATTAAATCCAATTCATTCCAAAGAAGTGAATATGAGAGTTACTTCTCCAAGTAGTGGGGAGGTTAGGTCAAGGTGGTTTATTCTCATTAGTGGAGGAGGGACAAACCATTGATTCTCCATTAGTGGAGAATTGTCCAATTCATTGCCTCAAGAATCCTAAGGGGTGTAAGGTGAGGTTTGGGCCTATATAAACCCAACCTTTCCTTGCATGTGTTGTGCAATTGAGACACTCCTCACTCTCACATTATTTGTGTTACAAAGTTAATTTCTTTCTTTGAATTTGTCTAAGTGTTGTGCTCTAGCTTTTGGCTCCTTGAAGGGACTAGAAGAACTACCTCATCTTTTAATTGGAGGTTGCTTTATCTTGGAGGTGGTGGTGCGAAGAACCCTTGGTAATAGGGTGCATCAATTACCTTAAAGACAACACTCAAGGTGTGACTCAACCTCATTGATCGGTGGTTCGTTCGGTTGCAACTCCAAGCTCTCCAGATTGGCTAAAGATCTTCATCTCTCAATTGTATTGCAATTTCATTTTTGTGTGTTTGAAAAATTTGTAATACAAATACCCTAACACTTAATGCGTGTCTACCATAGAGACTCCATTGTTAGAGTTAAGAGCATACTTGCATATATATTTATTCACTCATCTCGTTACATACTATACATGGATTGCTTATAGAAATGTGTGATGGATGCATGAGATATGGTCATGTTGAACTCATTCATTTTATGTATATGTTTTTAGATCTCACCACAGGTTATGAGGACTCCGTTCAAATGAAGAATTTGCTGCAAATATAAGGCTATAAGGGACCAGCTAGCAAGGAGATGGAAATGCACGGAGACTCGTGCCCATGCTCTGATTGCTCCTACGAAGCTGACTACTTTTGAGGCTATAGAGATCACTTATGATATAATAGTTGCCCTTGTGACTGTGTGCTATATCTTTCTCATTCAACCAATAGATGAGGGCCCTACTTAGTATTTTTAGAGCTTTTCGAGAACATAGACTTCCGCTGATATACAATCTTTTCTGAAACTCTGATAATTGATGTGACTCGATTAACTTGGGATAATGATTATGGTTTCAAATTATAGATGACCGTAATAACTGAATTTTAATACTTGATAAATTCTTGTCATCTTAATCTTTTCTTGCTCTTTGATTATACTATGTTATGTTGTGTTATGGATTTGGCCGTGAACCTAGATCCTATAGTGTATCTATCACCCACATGATGTTCGAGTGTGACAGGATCTAGCTGGGTGGGATGTGACAAATGAGTTCCACTAGGTTTGATGAACTAAGGTTTTTATCCTTCTTGATAATATTATTAATTTAAATTTTCATTAAGTTTATCAATTTCTAGGCATGTAGTTTTCTATGGTAGTTGAGAACAGGAGTGTGGCATGTAGTTTTTCTTCAGGAGGGTGGGGGGTAGAGAGGGTCTGAAATATGGCAGTGAGATAAGGCTGCTATGCTTTCCTCTACAAATCTTGAAAGGGAAAATCAGAGGGAAAAGGGAAGGGATTTTTAGAAAATTTATAGACTAATATAATCACTTTGCTACCCTTAAATAGTAGTTTTGGCATTTGAAGATTGGTAAACAAATTAGGGTTTTAATGTGCCTTAAATACAGAGTATGTAATTGTTTGAGAAGTTCCAGAGGCAAACATTCAGGAGTTTACTTGGTTTTACAGAGTAATTTTGTTTTTTTTCTTCTCTTTTGGGCTCTTTAGGGAGTGTTGGGCCAAGACCCTCCGAATCTACCTACACAAGGAACAAAGTTATCAAGTCGCAACTAGCTTATGAAAGAATCCCCCCTTGAAACCAACTAGAGAAGATTAGGGTGGTCAGTGAGATGACTTAGAATCGCTTGGATACATTTTTATTTACTTCTTAAGAGGTAGGTAGGAGTTTCATTCCTACCTTCTGTGTCATGTTTGCTCTTTATTGATCAATTTATTTGTTTTTTCTCTCCTTCATGGTCTTCCTTGGCAAGGGTTCAAGGCAGGAACCAAGAAGCAGAAGTATGGAAACATCAGTGAAAGGAATCAACAAACAGAAGGTGTCTCCATCAAAAGAGGAATTTATTTATTTAAGAGAAATCAGCTACAGACTACAACACCCCAACTTAGTGAGAACTGTATAGGAAATTTGTCATTTTGTTCTTATATATGTTAGAGCTCCTGGAGACTAATTCTTCCCTCTGATAAGGTAGCATAGCCAGTGCATGAGTTATGGGGTTTGGAGAGAGGGATGTTCACAATGTACAAAGCCTTAACTTCCATTCACGAAGAGGTTATTAATTGACTAACCTATGGCTTCTGGGTCTCAAGCTCTTTTTGGTATCAATTATCATTCTCAATTATGACATTTTTTCATTATTTTAAGTAGTTTGGCATCTATTATCAATTTTATTTTTATTTAAAATAATACAAAAACCTCCAAAATCCATAATAGACTAAAACTCTATTATGGATTATGGTGAGAATTTCATTCTCTTCATTTATGTACAAGTTCACTTAAAACTTTATAGTTGAAATGAGAGTAAAATAGTCAATACACATTCTTTTATAAAAATCATACTTTTTCCTTCTTTTCTCACTTGTTCACTATCATTTTCTAACAATTTTTTATTTTTCATTTCATAATTTATTTTTGACAAAATTTACCAAACTATTTTTCATTATTGACCAATAATGAATTCTTGAACTTATTTCTTTTAAATAGGCAAAATAGATAATGAGATTTGATACCAAAAAGAGCATCAATGTGTTAACTTTACAATTGGGCCAAGGACTTTCCTCTTTTTCTTTTTGATGATAAGATATCATATAAAATGATTAAACACATACAATAATTCCTTCATCCAGATATTATTATGCATTTTTGTATCTTTATCATAAATAAGTATAAATAAATATTATATGGAAGTCATAGAAAACTTGTATTTGAGGATAGTAGCTATATCATTTGAATGGTGACATTTAGAGGGGAGGTTCCCCTTTATTAATCCTAGTAACAAATTCTTTATGGAAGTCTTTGTGGGATTAGATATTAGAACCATCATGTCTTCACTTCTTCCTTTGAAGATTGGTTGCATGCTCTTGAGTTAGTCGAAGAAGGTACGTCTTTAACTGCTTGAGTATAGAAAAAATGATGGTCTTTTTGTGATTTCCTTCATTTGTCTAATAACCATTTTTTCCTGCTAGACTTTCACACCCCCAATATATGGTGTGACAAACATTTAAACTTGTATTTCTTGATTTTTTTTTATGCAATCTTCAGAATAATAAATTTGTTTTGTTTTCCAAAATATAACTATAAATATGGAAGAAATTATGTTTAACCTTATAATTTAATAGCAAAAAACATGCTTGTGCACGTGCGTCCTTACTAGTTATCATAAAAGATCGTTCTTAAGAGCATAAATTACCAAATGCTAATTTGTTCTACAATTGTTCTCAAAAGTTTTGAGCACAAGCTTTACCAGACAACAAAAATTGTGCTCAGATCATCAATCTTTGATGAAAACATCAGAAATTAATTCTTAAAAAGAATGTCGTTTTCAGGCAAAACGGTTACCAAACACATATTTAAGGTTAAAAGGGTAAAGAAGTATATTAAGATTTATTGAGAAATGTAAGAACTAAAGGGTATATAAGGAAATAATTAACAATAGTTGAGGGTATTTATGTAGTAAAAATGTAACCATGTTTTTTGAGTTTTTGTTTTTTGTACTTTTGAGTTCATTTTTTTATAATAATAATAATATGATAATTTATTTGAATATGTTTAAAAATAATTCAAATAAAAATAATTCAAAAAGGCATAAACAATTTTGATCACAAATATAACTAACCGAAGAAAACCACTAATACCTACTGGGAGACTCACCCATCACAGCCAGGATGTGCGACCCAAGTTGAACACTGGATTAGTCAAGGCAAAGCCTTGGAAACGGGGTTGGCAAACAAAAAAAAAGGAAAACCACTAATCAGAATCCTCTACATACTTTATCCACATGGAAAGAAAAATTTTCAATCTATCTAGTTGGATTCATGATATGAATCTAAAAACAAAATCTACATTTTTAGAAAAATTCCAAGAATATAGGAATTCTCTTCCCTTTGTTCATTCAAAAGATAGATTGAACATATTTGATAAAAAAAAAAAAAATTTGGTTGAAAATTTTGCTCTTGGAGGATCACAACATGGTTGTGTTTCCTGCATGTTTTGGGAGACAAATACGAGTCCGGATCAGCGACCCCGACGTGCTCCCCGACGCTTCCTAACCACAAAGATCAGTGAGGCCACAGTGAAAAACACTAATCACAAAGATTAGTGGGGCCACAGTAAAAAACACTTTTTGAAAAAAATAAATTTTTTTACCAGTGGGACCCACTGGTTTTTGTGGTCCCGACGGGAAGATGATCCGGATTCGACAAATACAAATATAGAATATGTTCAAATGACATTTACTGAAAATTAATACCCAAAAAATTAATGAATATATATATATATATATATATATATATATATATATATAAATATATATATATATATTAATAAATAATAAATACACGGAAGGACAATAGAAAATTCATTTGGAGAGTCCGCGAAGAGTTTTGAGTTATCTACGATTCTTTATTTATAGGCTTTCAATCGCCGACTTGGTTGAGAAAAGAGATCGAAGAAGGCGAAATTCCTCCTCCCGGGTCCAACTTCAATCCCAATTCCCTAAAAGTACAAAACGGTGTCGGACAAACCGCTCCATTATCATTTCTCTGCAACGATTGCGGGAAGCGAATTTGATAAAGCAGAAGGAGATTACTAAGAAAGGAAGGAACAAATGGAATCAGTGCCTGTTAATTGGGAAGCTTTGGATTCTCTGGTTATCGAATTTGCTAAATCTGAGAATTTAATTGAAGATTTAGACTCTTCTTCTTCTTCTCCTTCTTCCCACTCATCATCTCCTCCTTCGGCGTCTTATCGCTCTCGTTTGATTATCCATCAGATCCGACGATCATTAGAAACCGGTGATGTTGATGCTGCCATCGACCTTCTTCGTTTGCATGCTCCATTCATTCTCGATGATCATCGGCTTCTCTTCCGATTACAGAAACAGGTAGCTATGCAGTTTCTGTTTCCGTTTTATGTTCTGTTACTCAAACAGGTTACAGGTAGTTATACCATTTCTTTTTTATGTTTCTGTTCCGTATTGTTGATTTTAGACTGGAGCGAACATTCTAAATTTCGGAATTTTCTTTTCTTAATTCTTTGGAATAAGTAGAAATTTATTGAGCTCCTGAGGAAAGGCACAGCAAAAGACCGTGATTCTGCTATTGATTGCTTGCGGACGGCTCTTGCTCCTTGCGCTCTTGACGCCTACCCGGTATTTACCACTTTGCCTTCATTTATTTGTTTGGTGTTGTTATTTGCTTGTTCTCGTGTGACTTTTTGTTCTCTTCTTCCCTAGAATTCTTGCTATGTTCTCGTGGGTGGCTCCTCTTTTATGACTTCTTTATTATCATTTTGGTTTAAGTCGAATTAATTTGAGGACTAGCGACCCAAGAACAATTATCTTCACTATCTTTCTTTCGCTAGTTCACCGAGGATGATGGATATCGAATCTGAGGTTTTCCTCTCATCCCTAATGTCAAGCTTCCTCAACATTTACTGATGATGACATTCTAGGGTTTTTTATTCCTCTTGGAGCCTTGTTCAAATATGTTCTGATTTACTGGGTTAGAACTTTTTCTTTTTGATGTTTTGATCAGAAACATCAGGAACAGGAGAAATATGAGATAGGTAAGTTTACCTAAGAACTGGGAACAACTATCGAAGCTATTATGGTAGGGATCGATTGAGGCAGAGGGCAGCAGCAACCAGGGGAGGAGCCAGGATTTAACATTTTTTTTGGGGGAGGGGGCAGGAAGAACATTCTACCAACTGTCTTTACCCTTAAAAATTTTCTCCAATAGGGGGTGGGGGGCAAGTGCTGATATTTCACATTGGGAAAGAGGGCCAAATGACTAAAAAATAAAAAGGGGCCCAAAAAGAGCTTTTTCTATGATGAGATTTTAAGAAAATCTGTTTTTTTTTTTTTTTTTTGGGGGGGGGGGGGGGGGGTGTTATGGCCCATACAAGTAGGCTCAGAAAATTAAACATAGGCAGTGACAATATTTATTCAGAGAAGGACGGTAGCACTTATATCCTTTTCTGAGTGCATGAATAACCAATGAAGATGCACTTCAAGAATCTAGGATCTGACTTTGATAAGCCAAAATGATAGTCACACAAAATAATAACACCCCCAAAAAGCGTAGATACAAAACAAAGAGAGCATATAATAGCCAAGAATAAAGAATCCCACCCTTTAATCTAAACTAGAAATGGACAGAAAACAAGAATCAAGTTACTACAAACTCTGCAACGATTGATGTCCCAAATGGCATTGAACATCATCAGGAGATAAATGCTGGATTGTGCAAATGAAGCATATAATGTTGCTATCTGACTCCCTACCAATCGTCTTCTTCAATGTAAGATACTAAAAGACCCAATAATCTGGATGGAAACTTACCAAACAGTTTTAAGCCTTATTGAGCTTACTAACAGACAAGATTGAAAGGAAAATCTTTTAAATAATGAACATCTGTTAGAGATAGCAGACTATAAGGCTGAATAACCAGTGCCATTAACCTTGGCTAATGAAAAAATGTATTACTAGAAATAGAAGGGCGAAGAGACAAAAAATAACGTAATACGCTAGACATATAGTCAATGACTCAGTGACCTCGAATTTGATTTAGGGACTTGTAGAAGAAAAAAATGCCATGGCTTTACCTGTCTCGAGAAAAGTAGCAGTCAGGGAATTCATTGGTTGAGAAAGTTGAGATTGAGTGATCTTGGCATAGGTTTCAGGGGAAATAGTAACCACGTTCTCCCTCTGCTTTACAGTAGGAGACTGTATTAGTTGCTGAGACGGCTAACTGTTGATGTTCAGGTTTCCCGTGAAGTTTCCAGTAAAATTTCTGATGTGTTTTGGCTTAACACAGTGATGGCAAGTCTGTACGGTACCTCCTTCAACTAAACCTGAGCTAGAGGTATTTTGTGGAGCATTACCACTCCCACAACATCATATTCCATTCCCATGGTCAGAAGCTGACAGGGCTGAATTGTCACTTGTAACTAGTGCAGGATCGTGAGGTTTCTTGTGGAAGACAGGATAAAGTGTTTGCTAACGTTGGCATCTTATCACTGCCTAAAAGACTGGACCTCAGAGTTGTATTGCTTGCTAAGGATGCCTATAAAATCCATGACTGCCAGCTACTTTTGCTGAATTTGCATCTGAGTCACATCAGAATTGATGGGAGAGTAAAGAATTTAATTCCTTATAACGTGTTCCTAAATTAGAACAACATTGGGTAATGACCAACCCTTTCAATCGGCATGGTAAAAGTCTCATGACAGTTCATAAATACGGGGATAAACTATTAATACCCAAGTACAACATATTCAGATAATTCCACAAGTTGTCACTCTATGAATATGAGTAATGAAGTCAATTATCTGATGCTCCATATTATTTCAAAAGCTGTCCCAAGTTACATGCGTCCATAACACCCCTAGATGTATCAATGTTTGGCTTAGACTAGATGAAGTGTTCTGATTGACTATGGCTAGCCAAAACCAAGGTAGTAATGTGTTTCCATTTTCCACTGCCACAAATTACTAGCACCTTCCATATTCTTTTCAACAAGATGAAGGGGAAGAGGACATCACGTCCATCGTTACACTTTCTCTTAACCCATTAGAAGATTCAGTATTTAGCCGTATAAATTTCAAAAGAAAAAAAGAGAGAAAACAAAGAATTCTTCCCAGAAGTTGTAGAAAAAAAAACCAAGAATATTTACGGTAACAAAATCTGCTTGGGAAATGCAGAATCAGTAATCAATCCCTATCCAGGAGAACTGAGGATAGTAGCTGCTCAGAAATATTAGAGAGAATGATATGGAGAAGGCTAATGGAGGAGAAACAAAACCTACCAATCCCAAACAACCAAACAAGCAAGTGCCCAAGACAAAATCAATCTAAGCTTGATCGATATAAAGGTCTTCAATTACTAGTAAATCATACCTGATTGAGAGTAGACTGGTTCTCAATCTAAAACATGAATTGTTCTCTGAAAAATTGAATAGACTACATTGGGGCTGTATCCCTTCAAAAGAAGCCTAACGAAAGCATCAATTCCACTGGTTCATGCAGGAAAGAGATGGGGACCAGTATTGGAAAAGGAGAACAAGAGGTAGAACTTTGTAGCAGACCTTAATTATTTTGCTTGGATACCATGTCAAGTAGAGAAGAAGAGTAGAGAAATATGAAGACAGAAGAAGAGAAGAGTGTGAGAATTGAAGAGGCTTCACATTAGATGTGATGCACTCCACATTCTTTCATTAAATAGGGTTGCAGAGAAAAGGTGGAAGAGTTCCACCCTAATGTGGATTACAAAATAAAAACTTGCGCTAGGGATCCTTCTCGAGATTAACTCTAGGAGTTAATTCCGAGTTAAGATTTTTTTCCGTTCCCTTTTTGCCCTTTTACATAATAAAGGAGATACATCTAAAACAAGACTCTTAACCATGGCAGGAAGTTTCGCCGAATTTCGCACACCTAGTTCGATAGGTACCAAAATAAAAAAGCCACCGAAATCAATATTTACTAAAAGCCTCTGAAAAATTGGCGATTTTCTGGCGAATTGGTGAAATACAGGCGAAAATTGCCAAAACTTTGCCGAACCTACCGGAATCTTCACTGGAATCACCGGTAAGCGAGCTCCTTCCCTTTTCTTTCTCTCTATGCGATGATTTCCACTTTTGTGTTTGAGTAAATTGGTTGCAGACGATTTTCTCTGGCTTAAACTTTAGAGACTCATCTTCCGCAAATTCATCTTCTTCCAACGGATTCTCTGTTTGAGTTGATCGGTCAAGGAAGCTTTTCTTCGGCTTCCTTCAGACATTATTCTTCTCCATCTGATTCAATTTCCTCCAACGGAGATTTTTGCGAGTGCTATTTCTCTGTTTGAGTTGAACATTTGCATAAGCTTTCATTTTTCAGAGATTCTTCTTTATTTGCTTCCTCCGATTCAACTTCGACCTCTGTACCTCCGATTCAACTTCAACCCAAGCTGGGACATGGGTTCCTTGCTACATGATTGAAACAGAGGATGAGAGGAATACCTGACGCTGGGCTTCAAAGCTTCTTGCGGTTTTTGGAATCTGGATGACTCATCTGGAATTGGATGAGGAATGAAAATGACTATAAATGTTGGGCCTTTTTAACCGCACATGTGGTAGAAGCATTAATGAGTGAGATGGAAATTGATAATATTTGCCTTAATCATGTGGTAGAAGCATTAATGAGTGAGAGAGAGATTGATAATATTTGCCTAGGTGGTAAGAAGCATTAATGGTAGAAGCATCAATCAGTGAGAGAGAAATTAATGCCTTGATTATCTTCATTTTTTATTCCTTTTTTGGACGAAATTCACCCTATATGTTGGTGAAATCTCGGCAAGATGTCGCACCTTGCTCTTAACCAAATTAATGAAATAAATTAATTTTCCTATTTTCTACCCATATCTTAGGCCCATTAAATTGGCCACTTAAAAAGTAAACCCAAGGAATCAAAGGCCAAATACATATCTGTTCCAGTTCTAGCCCGTTTTTAAGGAAGGAAGCCCAATTTGGTGATATTCTGCATCAACATTTCATCCTACGTCAAAAGCTGATAGCACATTTCATTGAATCTGGTGGAAGTTATTTCGTTTTTCTTTGAGATTATAGATAAATCAAGTGGAGATGAAGAGTGACGGTTCTTATTAATTAAGCTAGCTTATATGAGGATATTCAGGTGGCCTGACTGTCTTCGAAAATAGCCTATGCATTGCATTTGGATCCTTGTAGAATAGTCTGTTAAATATTAAATAAAAATTTACCCTACATGTAATTAGGTTTCTTGTTTGTTGGAACAGATGCACAGGTCTTACTTTTCAAGTACCGTGTTGGAACTAGTTATATTCTGAAGGCAAAATAAGTAACTTTGTGAAGGCTCATGCTTGCTTAGCAATTTTGCATTGCAAAGTTGCTAATTATTTGTTTTACATTGATAAAGTAATTCTGGCTTGGGACATTGTAGGTTTCTTTTTCCTTCTTTTTTATTTTTATTTTTAATTACTTCTCGTCTTGGTAAATTAAGAACTGGCTAGTTTCTTTTGGCTTTTGTTGAGTCTTGCATATCTGGCACTTATCATCTAGTTATTTTGTGATTTTGCGTTACAAGTTTACAATGGATATCTGCTCTATATTTTTAGAGATTGAATGTCCAGTTCATTTTCATTTTTAGAGATTATTTTATTTATATTTTTAGAGATTGAGTCCATGTTCATGTTTGTGTTTAAGGAAGCATATGAGGAGTTTAAACATGTTCTTCTTGCATTAATATTTGACAAGGATGATCAGACCTCTCCTGTAGCACATGAGGTATGTACGATTTATTTATTTTCTCAGAAAAGAACTTTACGGAAATAAGTAACATTTTTTGGCACTCATCACAGCAGGAGAGTTGGTCATCTGTTAACATAAAGGATTGGGTCTCCTTAATTGTGCATGGAAACCTTGTATGGACTTGTATTCCTTAAATATGGTAGCTGAAAATAATTAAACGAAATTGAGCAAGGAGTAAGGAGTACCCATATGCCATACATAGGAGGTGTGAAGGATTAATTAGACTTGGAACCAATAGACTAATAGAGAAAATTATTCAGTGCGTTAGCAAGTTGATTAACAGAAAGACAAAAGGTTGGGAAAAAGAAAATCTTCTCTTTGTTAAAGGAACCCTTCTAGAGTCATACTTGCTGATAGTTATTTAAACTAATTGAATTTAATGTGGCAAGAGAAGTGAAGGAAACACAACCAGATGTAGACACCTGAGTAAAGAAATCATTCGCAAGTTTGACTCTAGAAGGGTGACTTATCTTTTGAAGGAAAAAAAGAAAAGAAAAAAGAAGATGCATATGACTTACTAGTCATATTGGAGTTGGCACTTAGACAATAACACAATGTATAGGAAGATGAAACAGTTAATGCACCAGTACGTGAGTAAGCAATTGTAGCAGTGGATAGAGTGATGCGAATGATATAGGTTGTTGAATGCACTTTAGTAATTGATTCAAAAGGAATAATTGACTGACTACCTACAAAAGTTGAAGCAAGATTTGCATCAGAAGATGACACCATTATCTAACTCCCTTTAGATGTAACAGTACTAATGGATAGCTGCTGAGTCCACTCGGGTTTACCATGCTTTGCCCAAAATATATCAAATATCAATATTGTTATTGGCTTTTCCACTGTGTATAGCAAGTAGTACCTTGGTAACATTTGGTCCTTTGCCTCCACCAACGATAAATGTTTCGGGGCCAACCAAGGTTTTGACGAGCCAGAAACCAAAATTGTCAAAACCTGGAATTTAAGTGATAAAAACTCAGCATATGATGGGCTTGTAGCTGGTTCAAAACTATAGGAATTAATAAAATATTGCTGAACCTAGTTGAAACCTGTTGGAACTTGGTATTTTTTAAACTTCCATTAGGTTTTGTCTTGGTTACCTATGAAGCTGAGATATCTCTGTCGAAGTTCTCATAGCCTTTTCTGCCTTCACCTTGACATCTCCCAGGAAAACAACACAACTGCCAAGGCCTCCTTTACTTGAAACGACTGTTGAATTATCCTCAGAAAGAGAATAGTCTTGATTTGGCGAGGGAGGGAGAAACAATGTGTTAATCCGATGAAACATTTAGTCATAGAAGATATCTATTCTACTGCAAGAATCTGGCTTTTTGCGGGCTATGAGTCAACATCTAACACAGGTAAAAAGTTAGCTGCAAGAAATTATGCATGTTGAGAATTAAAACTTCCGAGTCAGCATAGAGTGGCTGGTAACTATTAAACCGCTCCCCACATGTCATTGAGTCATAGTTCCAGAACTCAGTCTTGCCAGAAAACCTGGTTGGACTAACTTCTCGCCAAGTTGGTGCCTTTTTCTTCAGTTGAAATCTAAGCCAGCTTCGGTTGGGAAGTGTACTATTACAGTTTAGTTCCAAGATATACCAAGAACTCCTGAGATACACAGATATTTCTAAGATATTGAAGATGTTAACTTACTTGACTTCTTGAAATCCCAAAAAAGGAGATATTACTGAGATCTTGGCAATGAATTCTCAGACTATGCTCTGAGTACAACAACAACAATAATGCTTACCACAACATAATTGGGCTGGTTACAGGAATCCAAACAAACTGGAGTGGGGAAAACTGAATAATAATAGTAATAATAATAATAATAATAATAATAATAATAAAAGAAAGGGCAAATTACTTATAGATCCCCTGGATCTACAATCAATTACATCTACTACCCTTGAAAAGAAATCAATTACAAGTACTCCCTTACTGTTAACTAGTAAACTGAATGATGACAATAACAATAAAGGGGGTATTTGTAATTGATTTCTTTTTAGGGGTAGTGGATGTGATTGATTGCAAATTTAGGGGGTCTATATGTAATTTTCCGCTTAGAAAAAAGAAAAAAGGAAAAAAAAAGGGGATGAAATAAGATGGGGGAATGGGATGAGAAATACATAAGAGGAACAAGGTTCGGCCTGGTAAGATAGGAGAATATAGATAAATGGTGTCTGCACTGTCTGGTACTTGCATGTGCTTTCTAACAACTTCTCCTATGATCATTATGCCTGCTTCCAACCTGTAGTACTGTTTAACTCGTTCAATCTGGATCACATCATTTCTTCTTATTGGGGTGTCACTAGGCCTCTGTTGAATATGACCAAACCACCTCAAACAACTCCCAAGGAACTTGTTATTTACTGTAGCAACATCTAGCAGGTCTCAGAATCCACCCAATTAGTAATACATAATGCATAGGAAGCAACCTCATCTTATGGATCTAAAGGTACCACAGTTTTGCAAAAAATTGTAGAAGGGTTGAGTTCAATGACCACTTGTATCCCCCTGTCCACAGGTCGAATCCCTACTAAGGTAATGTAGGATTGATCAAAGCAAGATCACATTTAAGGTAAGCCAATTGATAACAGAATTTTCTAGCACTTTTTTATTATTATTATTTTTGTAACATATTATAGAAGAAATAAGAGAGTCATGACCTTGGATTAACCATTAAGGGCCTATGGCACTGGAATCACTGCCAAGCTCAACATTTTTTCCTACCAAAACAGGACTGGAGTTTCATCCGATGTTCCAAGTAACAACATCATCCCTGACCCAAAGAAGGGGAATCCCAACTTCTTAGGAAACAATGTTGAGCTAGTGCAGCATTCTTCATTAAAATCAGCAACCATTCTCAACTTCCAGCAGCTCCCAAGTAAGTACACACAACCCCCAATCCCTTCGCCTTCATCCAATCTGCATCGCAGCCCCTCCCCTTTGCCTCCCTCCCATTGCGGCCTTAGGAAAACCCATCCCCCATCATCGCAGCCCCCTCCCTTCCCTTCCCCCTAGAGCCCCTCCCCTGCATCCCGTGTTCTGCAAAGGAATTTCCCACCCCTCCCCCTGCTGCCGCAGCTTGGCAGCAAGCATTCCAGGCACCCACAACAATCCCAGCCCCCCTCTCCCACCCCCTACGACCCCTCTAGCCCTCTCTCCACCCCTCAGTCCTATGGCTCCCCTCTGCTGTCTGCTCCTTCCTTCAGGGGTCTCTCTTGTCTCTTATCCCTTGTTGCAGAACAGAAGAGAAATACAGAAGAACAGAAAAAGGAAGAAAGAAGAAAGAAAAAAGGGAAGAGAAGAAAAAAGATAATAAGAAAAGAAAAGAAGAAAGAGAGAGAAGGAAAGAAAAGAAAAGGAAAGCAAAGAAAAGAAAAGAACATAGTTGTCAAGGCGTCCGGGCGCTCCTAGAGACTCGCCTCACTTGGAGTCCATAAGGCGGTTGCCTTGGGCTCTAGGCGACGCCTCAAACGCAGTGGACCCCTAGGCGACCACCTTTGTGGATTTTAAAAACCACAATCTTTTTGATTCCAAATCAAAGGCAGAAAATGAATTGGAAATTAGGTTCCTATTGGGAATCAACTAATGGTAGAATGCTTATGTAAGTGTTACATGGGATCATTTGTTACATTGACCCAAAAAGAAAAAAAAAAAAAAGAAGGAAAAAGCCGAGAATTAAACTCGACTTAATTGAGTGAAAGCCCCAAATATCGAGCCCTAACGTCTCTCTTCCTCTCTGCCTCTACTACTCTCTTCCTCTCGATCGACGACGACACCGGCGGCAGCCAGCGACACAGGTGACAACCAAGAGACACGTGGACAGCCAGCGACACCTTGCTTCTTACTTTTGCTCCTTTTCTTCTTTTTTTTTTTCCCCTTATACAAAAACAATTCTAGTTGCAGGCTTGCAATGGCAGCAACCTCTGGTGATTCATTGCATCGCAACATCTAAATGAAGGTTGGGATGCTTTTTTCTTAGGTTCTTCTTCTTCTTTTTCTCTTTTTTTTTACCCTATCTAAAATGTTTGGCACGTAGTAATCATTCTCAAGTTGCAACAGGAGCAACACTCTGGCGGCAGCATCTCAGGTGAAGGTGGATGTTGTCGCTCACTTTCTTCTTCTTTCTTCTACTTTTTCCCCCCTTAAAAAGTCTGGCACAAAATTACAAATGCCTTTGCGGTTGCAGGCTTGCAGCGACCAAGTTGCAACGGGCTTGCGACGGCAGTGGAATCCGGCGGATTTTTGAATTGTCTCAGGAAAAGGTTGGGATGTTTCTTCTTCTTTCACCTGCTTTTCTTTTTCTTCTCTGTTAAGTGTTAACAGATTTTGTTGAACACTAATAATCACTAAATTAGTAAAGTCCGGTGATTTTGTTCACCATCTCAGGCGACGGTATGTCGCCGACGTGCCTTTTTTTTTCTTCTGTGTTTTAACAATGTTATAACTTGTTAGTATAACCGAGACCAGCTAATATTAGCTTAATAGCTTCTAGCCTACTGATTATTATTGTTTATTAGCTTCTGTGTTTTTTTTTCTATAGTTTTTGCTGAAATTCAAAAAAGAAAAAAAGAAGACTGTTTGCTGAAGAACCAAAATTTTCATAATTTTTTCTTCTTTTTCAGAATAGAAGCTTGATTATCATCAAGTGGGATGATTAGATGAATGCATAGGATTTTTATTGTGGTGTGGTGTGGTGCAAAAATGAAATTATATGGTATCATTATCAATTTTATTATTGTTTTTAATTTTGGCTGATTATATGTGTATGTTTCATGTTTTTTATTGTAAATATTTACTAGTTATTTACAATGACCTCAAGGACCCCAATTGATAATCCAGCGGCTGTTGCTAGTCAGCCTATTCCTAGTGGGGGTGAAGGTAGTCATGATCCCTCAGAAGACCCGAAGAGAAAGGCCAAGTCAAATGACCCAGGGTGGAAATATGGGTATTGGCCAGATGTGGTTGATAGGAATACAGTCAGGTCCACTTTGTGCAACAAAAACTTTAAAGGAGGAATTACGAGATAGAAGCAACATCTAGTGGGTGGATATGGGGATGTTGTGAGTGCACTAAGACCACTGCAGAAATTGCCCAAGAGATTAATGTAGTGTTGGTGAAAAATAAAAAGAGGGCAGTTGTTACTGATAGGGATAATGAGGAGTATGATGACATTCAACAAGTAATTGGAGAAGAACATCCTATTCCTGCCTCTACTGAAGGAGGTACATTACCTAGTGTAGGGTCTGAGGTTGAGGTGTGCTCCAAGAAACCAAGCTTTGGGACTACATCAAAGAGATTGAAAAGTGCCCTCAATAAGGCACCAGTAAGGGGTCCTATGGATATGTATGTTAGACACACTCTTGAAGAAGTTGTTGAAGAAAGGAGGGCAAAGGGTGCTACTCAAACAACAATCTTGAATAGAAATGAGATCCGTCGAAGAAAAAAAGCGAGTGGATAACTACATTGCTAGTTGGATGTATCAGTGTGGCATTCCATTCAATGCAGTTAAAGCTAAAAGCTTTGAGGTGATGGTCGAGTATATTGCACAATATGGTTTTGGGTATAAGCCCCCAACTTACCATGAAGTCAGGGTGCCTTTATTGAAGAATGCAAAAGAAAGAACAATGAAGATGAGGAAAAATTATAAAAGGTATTTGGATGCACACTTATGTCTGATGGGTGGACTGACAAAAAGGGTAGGCACCTCATCAATCTTTCTTGTCAATTGTCCAGAGGGAAGGTTCTTCCTTGGTTCTGTGGATGCATCTAGCCATGTGCAAGATGCAAAAATGCTCTTTCAGTTATTGGATAACAAAGTTTAAGAAATTGGGAAAGAGCATGTAATTCAAGTGGTAATTGATAATGCCTCAAATTACAAAGCAGCAGGGGCATTATTAATGGAGAAAATGACTACATTATATTGGACTCCCTGTGCAGCCCACTGTTTTGATTTAATGCTAGGGTACATTGGGAATTTGAAACAATATAAGAAGGTGATAATTTAGGGGAAGAGAATAATTATTTTCATTTGTAGGCACAAAAAATTGCTAGAGGCCTTGAAACAAAAGACAAATGGCAGGGATCTTGTGAGGGTTGCAGTGACTAGATTTGCCACTTCTTTCTTGACATTGCGAAGCTTGTTGAAACACAAGGATTACTTAAGGCACTTATTCATTTATAAGAAGTGGACAAAACCCAATTTGTCCAAGATAGAAGTAGGGAAAAAAGTAGTTGAAACAACTTTTTCTATAGCATTTTAGCATGGTGTGGAGGATTGTATTAGAGCATCACAACCTCTTATGATTGTATTGAGGATTGTGGATGCTGATGAAAGACCTACATTGCCTGAAGTGTTTATAGCCATTCAAGAGGCTAAGAGAAGAATAAAGGACAATTTTGGAGGCAAAGAATGATTTTGGAAGAAGTCATACAAATAATTGATAGGCGATTGGAGTGTCAGATGGAGAGACCTCTATATGGTGCAGCCTTACTTTTGAATCCTGGGAAGTTCTACGATTTAAATATTATAAATGATTGTGAGTTGATCAATTCTCTCCAAACTTCTTTCAATGAAGTTGTTGGAAGACTAGTGCCTGATGCACATCTACAAGATATGATAGGTGATTGAGGGGGAGACCTAAGGTGCATAGTGAAGGGAGTCTACAAGTTATGGTATAGAGGTGGTTGCCATTCTCTCCAAACTTCTTTCAATGAAGTTGTTGGAAGACTAGTGCCTGATGCACATCTACAAGATAAGGTATTGAACCAGGCAAGTGAATACAAGTATGGAAGAGGTCCTTTCTCCACAACTAAGTTTTTACTATGAGTCCTCTTTTTTATTTATTTATTTATTTATTTATTTTTTTTTTTTATACACTATAGTTACATGGTGGGATACACAAAGGAAATGCTTTTGAGCTTACAAGGATTGCACGGAGGATACTAGGCATTTGTTGTTCTTCCTCTGGTTGTGAACGGAATTGAAGTACATTTGAGTTTGTAAGTATTTAGTGATTTAAGTATTTAAAACACTTTTAAATTTAAATTTAGAAGAATGACTTGGGATTCTTTTCAATTGTTTATGAATTCAGATTCACACCAAAAAGAGGAATAGGCTGGAACATGAGAGGTTAAATGATCTAGTTTTTAATCAGTACAATCGCCGTTTTCAAGAAAGGTTCAATGAAAGGTTCAATGAAAGGCGAGTAAAGAGTAGAAATTATGATCCACTACTCCTTGATGAGCTTGACTGGAGCAGTGAGTGGATGGTTAATCAGCTTGATTATTTAGTCCATCCTGAGGGTGATCTTACTTGGAGCACTGTTGATAAAGCTATAGGGACATCTGCATCACTTAAGGGTCAGAACAAACCGAGGAGATGTCAACCAAGTGAATCAACATCTGCTGGAGTTAATATATGTTATTCACATCGCAGGTCTTTGGAGAGGGTGGTTGAGGAACATGACTCTGAGTCTGATGGAGACATGGAAGAAGTGGAAGATTTGTATGATGATGAGAACATTGTAGATGATTATGGTTTGAGGTCTATCTCTTCGGAGCAACAACAACTTCGAGAAGATCTCCCACTTGCTATCAATTTGCTTGATGATGATTATAACTAGCTGACTTATACTTTCCTATTGAGAATTTGGATATGGATTGTGGATTTTTATTGGGAATTTTGGATATGGATGTGTTGTTATATTTGGGATTTGGACTTTAGATTTTAGATAGAAGTGGGATTGTTTGCTTAAATATTAAAAACTTTCTATTTAGATATTTGGCTGTATGTTTTGTTTCATTTTCTTCTTTTACTTGTGAGGATATTTGGCTACAGCTCAACGATGTAGAAGAGGTGGAGTTGTAGGTGGTGCTAGTATTGGTGACATTTAATGAAGGTATGTTGTCTAGTGTCTACTTGTTTTGCTCATGCATCTATGTGTTTATTATTTAGTCACATTTTATCGTATCTTGATTCTTGTTAATGATAGTATGATACTTGGAATTTATTTAGGACCTACTATGTGTGGTTTGTAGTATGTTGGATGACTTAAGGTAGGCTAAATGACTAATATTAGTTTTTTGATTACATAAGATATGATAGATTTATAATGAATTAGTGTATGAGATGTAACAAAAAAGTAAAAATTCCACTTAAAACACTCTGACCGCCTCAAAAGCGCCTCATCGACTCATTGCCTCAATTAGCTAAAACTGCCTTGATCGCCTCGTCATCGTGACAACTATGGAAAAGAAAGATCTGCAAAGTATGCTCAAGGTTCATGGTTCTTCTTCCCAGATCTCCAAGAACCAATCCATCTTGATCCAAATTATCTCTTTCTTCTTTCGTATCAACCCTAGGATAAATTTTAGTTTCCCAAATTCTTCCCATGGAAATTTGATAAAACTCTTAACTTTTTCCCTATCATCCCATTCAGTTTTGTTAAACTAAATCTTGCTCAAACACTACGCATTTAGATCCCAATTTTATGTCTTTGTTCATCCCACAATATTTAACAATATTATTGTTCCCACCTATTTTTGATCGTTACTCTGCTGGAAAAATCTGGGCAAATCCTTAATTCTAGGTAGATTATTCTAGAAACCCTAACCCTTGAATCGGGTTTGCATCACATGGCCTATAAAACTTGTTTCACACTCGGTATTAAACATTTGCATATATTACTCAACACCATAGTTATCATGGCGACGAGACGATGCGAGGCGGTTTTAGCTAGTTGAGGCAATGAGTCGATGAGGCGCCCTCCGAGGCGCTTTTGAGGCGGTTGAGGCGTCTTAAGTGAAATTTTTACTTTTTAGTATACATCTCAAATACTAATTCATTATAAATCTATCATATCTTATATAATAAAAAAACTAATATTAGCCATTTAACCTACCTCAAGTCATCCAGCATACTACAAACCACACATAGTAGGTCCTAAATTAATTCCAAGTATCATACTATCATTAACAAGAATCAAGATACAATAAAATGTGACTAAATAGTTAACACATAGAAGCATGAGCAAAACAAGTAGACCCTAGACATCATACCTTCATTAAACGTCAACAACACTAGCACCACCTACAACTCCATCTCTTTTACATCGTTGAGCTGTAGCCAAATATCCTCACAAGTAAAAGAAGAAAATGAAACAAAGCATATAGCCAAATATCTAAATAGAAAGTAATAAATATTTAAGCAAACAATCCCACTTCTATCTAAAATCTAAAGTCCAAATCCCAAATATAACAACACATCCATGTCCAAAATTCCCAATAAAAATCCACAATCCATATCCAAAATTACCAATAGGAAAGTATAAGTCAGCTAGTTATAATCATCATCAAGCAAATTGGTAGCAAGTGGGAGATCTTTTCGAAGAAGTTGTTGCTCTGAAGAGGTAGACCTCAAACCTTAATCATCTACAATGTTCATGTCATCATGCAAATCTTCCACTTCTTCCATGTCTCCCTCAGAGTCATGTTCCTCAACCACCCTCTCCAAAGACCTGCGACGTGAATAACATATATTAACTCCAGCAGATGTTGATTCACTTGGTTGACATCTCCTTTGTCTATTCTGGCCCTCAAGTGATGTAGATGCCCTTATAGCTCTATCAACAGTGCTCTATCAACAGTGCTCCAAGTAAGATCACCCTCAGGATGGACTAAATCATCAAGCTGATTAACCATCCACTCACTGCTCTAGTCAAGCTCATCAAGGAGTAGTGGATCATAATTTCTACTCTTTAATTGCCTTTCATTGAACCTTTCTTGAAAACGGCGATTATACTGACTAAAAACTAGATCATTCAACCTCTCATGTTCAAGCCTATTCCTCTTTCTTTGGTGTGAATCTGAATTCATAAGCAATTGAAAAGAATCCCAAGTCATTCTTCTAAATTTAAATTTAAAAGTGTTTTAAATACTTGAATCACTTAATACTTACAAACTCAAATGTGCTTCAATTCCGTTCACAACTAGAGGAAGAACAACAAATGCCTAGCATCCTCCGTGCAATCCTTGTAAACGCAAAAGCATTTCCTCTTTGTATCCCACCATGTAACTATAGTGTAATTCAAAAATTGCCCAAGAGATGAAGGTGGTGGGGATGTTATAAGTCCTCGTATGTTTTTACTTGTATCTCTTAGGCAATTTTTGCAGTGGTCTTAGTGCAATTCACAACATCCCCATATCCACCCACTAGATGTTGCTTCAATCTTCTAATTCCTCCTTTAAAGTTTTTGTTGCACAAAGTGCACCTGACTGTATTCATATTAGCCGCATCTAGCCAATACCCATATTTCCACCCTGGGTAATTTGACTTGGCCTTTCTCTTCGGGTCTTCCGAGGGATCATAACTACCTTCACCCCCACTAAGAATAGGCTGACTAGTAGTAGCCGTTGGATTATCAGTTGAGGTCATTGTAAATAACTAGTAAATATCTACAATAAAAAAAATAAAACATACACATATAATCAGCCAAAATAAAAAACAATAATAAAATTGATAATAATACCATATAATTTCAATTTTGCACCATACCCACACCATAATAAAAATCCTATGCATTCATCTAATCATTTCACTTGATGATAATCAAGCTTCTATTCCGAAAAAGAAGAAAAAATTATGAAAAAATTGGTTCTTCAGCAGTCTTTTTTTTTTGTGGTTTGAATTTTAACAAAAACTATAGAAAAAAAACATAGAAGCTAATAAACAACAATAATCAGTAGGCTAGAAGCTGGCCTCGGTTATACTAACAAGTTATAACATTGTTAAAACACAGAAGAAAAAAAAAAGGCACGCCGGTGACATACCGTTGCCTGAGATGGTGAACAAAATCACCAGACTTTACTAATTTAGTGATTATTAGTGTTCAACAAAATCTGTTAACACTTAACAGAGAAGAAAAAGAAAAACAGACGAAAGAAGAAGAAACATCCCAACCTTTTCCTGAGACAATTCAAAAATCCGCTGGATTCCACTGCCGCTGCAAGCCCGTTGCCACTTGGTCGCTACAAGCTTGCAACCGGAAAGGCATTTGTAATTTTGTGCCAGACTTTTTACGGGAAAAAAAAAAGCAGAAGAAAGAAGAAGAAAGTGAGTGACAACATCCACCTTTGCCTGAGATGTTGCCGCCGGAGTGTTGCTCCCGCTGCAACTTGAGAATGGTCACTGCAAGCGGTTTGTACTAGACATTTTAGAAAGGGAAAAAAAAAAAAAAGAAAAAAGAAAGAAGAAAGAAAGAAGAAGAACGTAAGAAAAAAGCATCCCAACCTTTGTTTAGATGTTGCGATGCAATGAATTGCTGGAAGTTGCTGCCGCTGCAAGCCTGCAACTAGGGTTGTTTTTTTATGAGGAAAAAAAATGTAGAAGTAAGAAGGAAGGTGTTGCTGGTGTTGTCGTCGATTGAGAGGAAGAGAGTAGCAAAGGCAGACAGGAAGAGAGAAGTTGGGGCTCAATATTTTGGGCTTCCACTCAACTGAGTCGAGTTTAATTCTCGGCTTTTTCCTCTTTTTTTCACTCAACAAATGATCCCATGTAACTCTTACATAAGCATTCAACCATTAGTAGATTCCCAATTGGAATCTAATTTCCAATTCATTTTCTGCCTTTGATTTGGAATAAAAAAGATTGTGGTTTTTAAAATCCACAAAGGCGGTCGTCTAGGGGTCCAATGCGTCTGAGGCGTCCAAGGCTTTTTGCCTCGAGCCCCGGAGCGACTGCCTTATGGACTCCAAGTGAGGCGTTACTTGCCTCAGGGTCTCTAGGAGCACTCGGATGCCTAGGCGACGGCTTGACAACTATGTTCAACACTGAATATTAAACATACTTGTCCATTCTTGAGTAGTGTCACTCACATTCCAATGAGTTGATTTTCCAGAACTGTTATACTTCAAATAATCACTATCCAAATTTAATAAATATGACAATCAATTCACGGGTCAGATGGGTCCTCTGTTACAGTTGATGAAGACTACATTAGGTGAAACAATGCTTCATAAACTCTTCTTGATTGGATTGCTGGATGAATCGCAAACAGTACCTCATGATGCTGCCAAATTAGAGCAGAAAATAGTAAATGCAGGCCTCCTTTGAAAGCCATAATCACAAGCCATAGTGAGAGGTCACCAAATCTAGTCAGCAAGCCTCAAACTGTGATAAACCATAGTCTATTGCCTTTGGCCTTGTCTTTTACCAACCAATATGACACTCCACGGTTCCATCAGTCTGTCACAGCAAGGGAACCATAGACTATCTCCCTTTTTCTTTATTTTGTTTCTTTCCTTTTCTTTTTCACCCTTCATCAAATTGTTGGCTGTTGTGACAGCCCCCTTCTCATTAATATCAGCATCTAGGGTGTGAAGAAGTAAAACCCCCACAAAAGTAGTTCTAATCAATCAAATAAAAACAATTATTATTTAAGATCTAGGTACAACTCAAATTAGAAAGTAAGGTACAGAAACTTCCTTAATTAGAAGGTCGACTTTATAAGGGATTCCTACTTAAATTTAATTCCAGTCCAAAAACTAGAAACTGTTATGTAGTAACAAGCTACTACCATTCATGGAGTGAACAGAAACAAATAAAAAAATCTTATGATAACCCTCAAACAATGCATGGTTGTTGATACTGTCCTGCGATTGTCGTCCAAAGATGGGCTTGATGGACTGGGCTGGCTGTTGGTCCTCATCCACTTCCCTTGATCTACAAAAGAAGGATATAGATGAGAAGGTTTATTGTTCCTCATTTGTATTTCAATCTCTCTCTCTCTCTCTCTCTCTCTCGTATTTTTGTATTGGATTTTCTTAATGAAAATACTATTAAAAAGTTACAAAAAGGTGCCATTTATTTTTTATCTGCTGCATACAAGGAAAGAGTGAACTTTGATTGTCTTAAGCTTACAGGGTCATGGACATCCTTAATCTGTTGGGAGAATTTTGGCATCTGTCAAACAAGTTATCTTGTTATTTTTGTTTCAGTGGTCTGAAAGGAGGAGGAATGATATTGCGGGATTGCTATCCTCTTTTTTAAGAGCAAACCTACAAGCTTATGATCCAATCTTTTCTATGACTTTGAGATACCTGATAAGGTCCTCTATCAACTCTAGTTGCCCAGATTTTCTGAAAGTTATTATTTCTGTGAAAGTTTATTATTTTTTATTATTGTTATTTGAGAAAATTGCACTAGCACCCCAAAATGGAGCCCTTAAAGGCACGACACCCCACTTTATGTTTAAAAAGCACAAAGACCCCTAAATTGGATTTTCATTGGATATATTTTTCCAATTTGTCATTGAAAACCTTTCAAACACTATTTATTATAGGGATATTTTCGAAAATAAACAATGATTTAACTGTTTTCAGTGTTAAATTTGACAAATATATCCAATGAGAATTCAATTTTGGGGTCTCTGTGCTTTTTAAACATAAAGTGGGGTGTCACTGCTTTAAGGCCTCCATTTTGGGGGGCCAGTGCAATTTGCTCTTATTTTTTTTAATGGATTCATAGATCGATTGTTTGAATATCGTGCAGCATACATAAGGGGTTTTGCTTTAGTCAGCACATTTCATCCCCTATTTCAGATCTTACTGAGAGGTTGCTCCTTGAGGAACGTGATCCACCAGCAACATCCCAGGAGAGCCTGTATGAAGTGCCTCCATTTGATGAGGTATGTACTTATAGAAAAAAAGAAAACTTTGTTATAGAAGACTTCTTAAGATTTATGTCAAGTTTTTTGTTTAAAATTTAGGTTGATATACAAGCCCTTGCACATGCTGTGGAGCTTACAAGACAAGGTGCAGTAGATAGCTTGCGCTTTGCGAAAGGCGATTTATACCAGGCATTCCAGGTTATATATCAATCTTTTGTCCACCACACTTTGTTGCTTCACTAAATTATTCCATCTTCATCTAATTAAATTATATTACAATTTTTAGCGGAAAAATGTTCATAATTTGCGCAGTAAATGTGGTTGTTTGTTCTTACTTTTATGTTTTGGTTTTTCCCTCAGAATGAGTTGTGCCGAATGAAACTGGATGTTGCAATGCTTGATGAGCTGGTTCACGAGTACTGTGTCTATAGAGGGATTGTGGACTCTGGTCTCGCATCACCATCTGGTGATATTTTTGCACTATTGCCTTTTTTCTTTTTCTTTTTCTCTTTTTCCCCCTTTTACCATTCAGTTACCTTTTGCAAATTTTAGTATCTTATGGAATTATACTCTGATTTCTCCAGCATCGGATATACAAACCCCAGGTAAATCGCAAAAGATGTATCATCCAGATCCTATGCTTAGCACCCCTCAAGATTGTGATTCGGTGAACATGGATTATCAAACCAGTAACCAGTCTGAAACTGCAACGTTCATTATTAGATCTGAAACAAGTGTTTCCCAAGAAGTCAATTGTGGAAATATGAGGACAGGTGGGGCTGATGTTGAGCTGCGATGCACAGATGAGCCAATAGGTAATCATGAAGACTGCAGTACTAGTGATGCACATCAATCCACTGTGCATAGAGGTTTTCAAAGGAATAGAAGTTACTTAACTGGAGAAAGGAGCAGACGCAAGCGTTGGAGAGGAAGAGTTGAAGAACTAGAAGTTAACTCTGATGATCCCTCTGCAGTAAGTTCATCTAGATTCTTTTCACATTTGCTTAGACCACCAGCACAAGTGGAGGAACAGGTGTCAAATCTATGAATTTATCACTCTAATTTTCTCATTTATTTCTTAACAAATCAATTCTTTTATAGGCTTCAATGAATTATTCTGCCCTTGAGCTTTTCAACAAGAGGAAGGATCATAAATATGAGATGGTGCTGGACATAAAGGAATTAGCTAGTAAAGGAATGGCTGCTGAGGTTGTTGAAGAAGTAAAATCATTCGACCCAAATTTTTTTGTGCAAAACCCTATTCTTTTATTTCATCTTAAGCAGGTAATCATAGTTGTTATACAAATCAATGGAATTGTTAGTTACTAACTAGAATTGATGAACCAGTCATTAAAAACTCTCACACTAAATTTTGCCTGCGGATACAGGTTGAATTTCTTAAACTGGTCCAGAGTGGTGATCATTCTAGTGCACTTAAGGTTGCTTGCTCTTATTTGGGTCCTATGGCCGCAAGTGATACAACTTTGCTGAAACCTTTGAAGGAAACTTTATCGGCTTTGCTTAAGCCTAATGAAGTTTCTCTAACAAAAGGCGGACCCCTGTCTGTTCTTGCAACGTCACTCCAAGTAAGATTTACTCATTAATATGCGAGTTTTAACTATTTAAGTTTATTTTCTGTTTAGCCCTTTCTGATTTATCCGATTTTCTTTCTTGTCTGAAATGCATTTATTTTATTCCTGAATGTTGATAACCATTAGTTTTTGTTGGATAGTCGATATAACTTATGTATGTGTGCTTTTGCTAACATTTACCATAAGTGACCCAGCAGTGAAGTGTACCTGGTAACAATGCACCGCAACTATTTCTAGTAACTTAAATGTTGCCCATTTTACAGTAGTATTCTTATGGATGGGTCAGCTCGACTCACTCTAGAAATTCAGGCGGTGAAGAACCACGTCATAGGCTAGATTTTGGTCCAATTGGAAAATATTTATCAGATTTTTTTTTTTTATTTGGTGTTATTTCTACAGTGTGATTTTTATTTTAGTTTATTTTTTGTTAAATTAATGTTGATAGTAGGAGCTCAAATCAGTTTGGAACTCTATCTGATTACCGATCACTATTAGTTTTGAGTTGATTTATATACTTGTACCTTAATGGTCGACTCAGACCCAAATTAATAGGAGTATTTTTTCTTGTCATGGCTAATGGTTATTCTATTTAGAGACCATTTGACCTCTTCATTCTCTGCCTGTTCTGATCTTGTACTCCTCTGTGTTTTCTTAATGTTCTATTTACTTGATCCTTTATACTTCTTTTTCCTCATACTCAATATTTTTTCTGTTTATACTTTTCCAAGCTTGAAGATCCCTGTGATTGGGGGATAGGATGAATGAACCCTAGGTTCAGGATAAACAACATTGATAAGAAGCATAATAATAAAAGGAAACTTTACCATTCAGTTGAGAGAGAATTCAAAGCCTATTGAACAACTTAAAATAAAGGTTAACTCATTCTTTTTTATTCAGGGGGAGGGGGTGGGTGTGGTGTGCTGAATATGGTTAACTAATGAAACCTAATCCCATGAGTCTACCTTCCTAAAGTGGTCATTAAAGTAAAAAAAAATGGATTAAAGGCTAAAGAAAGACATAATCTAACCTGGGCTTCTTTATGATAAAAGACCAGTTTAAGTAAGATATATCTCCACCAATCTCCACAGAGTGAAGAAATTAGACATTAAGTTCTGTAAAATCAAGGAATCAACTTTATGTGGAACTTCTGTCTTCAGGCCATAACAGCATTCTGGAAGATTTGGTGCTTTCTCTTCTAAGAACCTTGGTGGCTTGACAAACTCTGTGGCCTGTGTCTCTGAATCAACATAAAGCCTTGAATGTCAAACTACTCAATGAACCGCATACTCTGTTTCTTCAAGAACAACATCGTGTATGTTGATGGTTTCCCATGGAGTGTCCTCGATTGCCACCTATCTTCCTTTTGTCCAGCTTTGTTTCCTTTTATTTCTCCAACATGAACTTCTTCATGGAATCTTCGACTTTCTGATCTTCTGCCTTTGAAGCTCCAAAGATCTATCTATTCTGCATTATCAGCAATTTCTTGAATCTCTTCAATTTCATTCTCGACTTCAGGTTCTTCTGCATTGGATGGAGGTCTTCTCACTTTTCATGGAGATGCTATAGATGATTCTGGAGATCCAAAAATTGCTGCACTTGAGCCAGTCGTTCATCTAGCTCTTGGTCATATTTGATTCCCTAGATACTATTTGATCTGACAGATCCTTGGACCATGTCACCCAATTATTACGATGAAACTTGATCTCCTGTTCAGTTAGTATTTGTGGTAGCCGTAGCTCTAATGCCACTTTCATGGGAGGATCTGTAGGATGAAACCTAGGTTCAGGTTAAACAGCATAAATAAGGTGCATAACCATAAAAGTTAACCGTCTCCCTGAGTAAAATATGGGAGCATTATGATAGAATGTTTCTCCATTTAATGGATCCACAAAATCTTCTAGAAAGCATCCTTAGACAAGGAAAATATTGGACACTGTTCACGTGATGAACGGTGTTTTGGTCTTTTATCCCTCCATTCATGCTTCTTTTTAGAGTGGTGCCTTATTTGATGCTTTTTTAAATTAGCAAAAATTCACCTCATCATCAGACTAGGCTGCCTCTTGACAGCAGTGACATCCCACAAGCTTTTTGGTCTGGTTCTGGGGTGTCTTTCTACGGGTGGACTTGTGAAGTTGGATAGACATTCTCTCTCTTCATCTTGCGAGGAGCTTGTCCTAGAGTTGTTGAATCAGATTCACTTGATAAATCAACAAGTAGAATGCAGTGATTATCCTTCTTGTCTTTCGCCTATCATTTGTTCTGATACCAAATAATGCAAAGGTAAACCTCAAACTGGAGAAACCAACAGGGGAGTGATTGCAAGTTTGCAACTAGGATCAATACATTAATGAAGACAGAAATTAAATAACTAGAATGTTGTTGCTTTTTCTTCCCTTTTTTTTTTTTAAAAAAAAAAAAAAAAAAACTATCATTTGAATGAAGAGCATGAAGGATAAGAAGCCGTACAGATAGAAGATGGGGGTAGGAGGATGGGCTGTCTCTGCCTTAGGTTTCTCCCCAGTCTGTTGAACTGGGATTTTACTCCATGACTGAGGCTACTGAGCCACAAATTCAATTTCTCTGAAGTATTCTTTCTATTGCAATGAAAGGCTTATTTGTTGCTTGCCTAAAGCTTTGCAGAATAGGAAGTCATAAGAATAGAAGCTAAGCAACCAAAAATAGAAACTTCCTATAAACATCGTACTAGAAAGTTATAAATAGTGAGAGACTGGAATTACAAAGTACAAACTATCTAAAATCCTAGTGGAGTGAAACATGCTATTCACTCTAAAACTGAAAACAGAAACTAAGTTTTGGCAGCTTTATGTTGGAATCTTTTGATACTTGATCTTCCAGAAAGCATCACCAAACAAGGCAAATATTGGCTGTCAAAACATTTCTAATTGTTGCAGCCTCTATGATCCTAATTTGAACCAAGAGATTAGAATGGAGCTGCTGAAGATTATCCCAGCTTAGAAGATCAATCAACAATTTAGAGGAGAGAATGGGGAATATAATTTAATGAAAGAAGGAAATAGATTTGAAACTGGAAACAGAGAAATAAGAAGAATTCAAGTAGAAAAAGTGTTGCATTATAATAGAACATAGACAAGAGACTTAAAGAAGAGAAAACAGTACTTTGTCAGAGAAGGAAATAGGGAATTCAGGGGGGAGGAAAGGACAATTTGAACTCAGCCAAACTCTTGAAAAGCTGGACTTCATTCATTCTATTGTAGAAGGGGTATATTAATTTATAAGTTTCAAATAATAGAAATATAAATTACGTGCAGAAAGAGGTGAATAAAAAGAAAAAAGAAAGAAAGAATGCTCTAGGAAAAAAATGATTAAAAACGGGAACAGAAATTTGAGGTAGTTACTTGGCCTCCAGGACACTGTTAAAGTGATACTTGAAAGAGGGTCGTGTTGATTGCTGTGTTGGAAACTAATTTTCTACTATTCCTCAAGGCTATGTTTTTCGTTTTTATAATATAGCCCATTACAAATAGAATACTAAAAACTATGACCCAAACCTTAATACCATCAGTGGCCTAATTTTATACCTGAAAACTAATGAAGCGTAGGATGATTTTCCTTAGGTTTCAAATATAGATTGTTTGTACATATCTATGTTACTTTTGCAACAACTTTCTTGTATGGCTCTGCAGTTTGGTTTCTGGCTTAGTACAGGGAGGCATACTGTTTCTTTTGATGAAAATGTGTAGAATTCTATAATCCATGCGGCATCTCTTAATTTATCACTCTGAACTCATGTAGGCTGCAGTGGGTCAGAGGCTTGGCATTGAAGAACCACAACTAATGAAGATAATAAGAGCAACACTTCATACTCATAATGAATGGTTCAGACTCCAAATGTGTAAAGACCGTTTTGAAGGACTTCTCAGGATTGATTCGTTTAAAGAAATCAATACTCCTTTACTTACTGATGCAACCTCAAAGACAAATGGTGATACTTGCAGTAATGAGTCTTCCCAACTAAGTCTCTCCTCAACGGGCAGGATGCCTGAAGATGGTGGAAGCCCAAATCTATTGCCATGTAGAGATGTCACCTGTGATGATAATGCTATACTCAAAGTGATGGTGAGTCATCCATTCTCCTGATACATAAATATTTTTGTTGTATTCTCTACTGTGGCACATCAGTGGAACTTTGATATCTCTTTTGGATAGTGTTAAATGCCAATGTTCAATGTGATGGATAAAAGTAGTCTTTTTCATTTGGAGTTTTTGAGTTTTGCTTATTCTTCATATAGTGGGGGGGGGGGGGGGGAGGGGTGTTGGTGGCGGCTTGTAACAGTTTGATTTTAGTAGGTGTGTGCCGGACCCAGTTTTAGCATTTCTAACATGATCATAAAGAGAACCTTGTGTCTATGTGAGCAAGAGTAATTGTGCTGACAATGAATGGTACATCTATTTGAATTTGGGTTTGATGCCTATCCTCCATTTTGAATCTTTCTTTCTTATCCCTGCAGTAGTCTTTCCTTCACGTAGGACAGTAACCTTCTCACATTCTTCTCCTCTTTATTCTTTCCTTTCCTCATGGCTGCTAGGACGTAAAACCAAGAAGCTCAGACCCGGTTTTGTCAGGAATAAACCAGATCCAGGTTTACGGAGCCAGCCAATCTATCCACTCATTGCTGTATTAGATTCTATGATCGGCTGGCTGTGTCTCTATGAATTGAATGATTTTTTTTTTTAACTGTATCATTTGATTGGCAGATGATGCCATATAAAACATAGAAGTGGGCCTATTCTAGTGGAATCTACTGGGTTTTGTTTTTATCAGGCCCAACATTAATGGACTAGGAGGCTGGAATATGGGAGTTACTTTATTAGTCAAATATTGGAGTTAAATAATTTCATTAAAGGGTTTCAGTTGGCTGGATTATGCTTTGTTAAGCCAGTGTTATTTTTAGCTACATACCTTCTTAGGCCGAGTTGTAGTACTAGTATACTGCTTTCAAGGTAAGCTATCAGCTAGAGTGGTTTTAGGCTTAGTTCGGTTCCTGACTTCCTGTTGAAAGTTGGAATAGGCTTTCCTGGGAAGCAAGGGATGACTGTACCAAGACCCTGTATTAGCAGGAGCCTTGTGCTCTGGGACGATGAAAACAGCCTCCCAAAAATTTCTCAGGTAAGACAGTGTAGGAAAATTCTCCACTGGACTCCACTTGTGCGGCAGCCTTTGGCACTGGGTTTGCCCTCATGCTCTGGGACACTCTTTTTTTAATGCAGGAAAGCTCCTAATGGGATACCAAGTCAGTGATTTGGATGGGATTCTTGATGCATTTTTCAGATGTTTCTATTTTTTTCCCCTTACGCCTTTATCAGTAATCAAAATCTGGATCATTTTTCTACTTTAAATTTCTGTGTATATTCTTTAGTGGCTTAAAGGTGTTACCTTTAGATTGACAAATAGAGATTGACCCATTCCTCATTCCTGTAAAATTTTTGGAATTGTTTTTGAACATCAAAACTTAAATCTTTCTCTTCGTTTCTTGAATTCCTACCTCTACAAGCCACTGAATTCAAATCTTCTTGCATACATGGCCATCATGGTTTTTGTTCTGAACCACAAACATTTGTGGTTCCAAACTTTGATTTTGACAAGTTTTTCTTGGACTCTTGTATGACTAGTATGATTTCAGAAAACCCAGTTTACGATCCTGTTTTCATTTTCTAATTTCAGAGTGAGTTATGCTTATAAACAAGAAGGCAACCCTGTCATTCCTGTCATTATTATTGACTAATGCCTCATCAGCCAACATTTCTTGCTTTTATTGTTATATCGGGAGTTACTATAAGTATTGCTTGACATAAAATAAATAGTAGATTTGTCTTTTGTTGAATCTTTTTCACAGCTCACTATAAAACTTGATAAGCTGATGATTTTTTACCCATGTTTATGGTTATCCACATCTCAACTAATCGATGATGGCTTCATCCTTCTGATGGGATGTTATGGTTTAAGGGTGGCATCTTCTGCCTGGAGAATGATTGAACAGGATTCGTATTTCTTGTCAGGAATAGCTAGCCTAGGTGATTCAACCCAGGGTTTAGGGTTGGATTTTAGGATCATCTAAAGTAGAACCAGCACACAATAACCACTTACAGGTGTTTCGGCTAGGGTTTTAGGGGCAAATTAGGGTTTCAGCTAGGGTGAGAGAGGAGCTAGGCTTGCAGGTTCTGCAGGTCAGAACTGTCTCCTAGGATTATTCCTCAACTGGAATAGTATCTACTGGGGAAAATTAAGAAAATTCAGATTTCTGGAAATTCTAAAAATTCTGCAAATCCAAGGAAGAAAATGAATTGCAGGTCTCTCAGAACTTAGGGGAATAGGGCTGCTTTGAGGAAGCTAAGAGTAAGGATGAAATCCCAAGGCTTGGGCGATCCTAAAGAGGGTACAATAGGGTGTTTGGGGCTGGAATGAGGGGGTCCTAGCTGGTTTGGGATCTGAAAACGTGGGGAAGAAGGAGAAGGGGGATGGTTTCTAGGGTTTGGGAAAGAGGCTGGAGTTGCAAGAACCTGAAGGGGAAGGGGCTGAACTTACTTGTATGTTGAGAATGGAAGGCTATGAATGTTGCTTGAGTGCTTGAAGTAGAAGTAGAATTTGAAAATTGCAGAACACTAGCTTAAAACCCAGCTGCAGGTCACCCTCCCTAGGATCCCACGACTTAGCTCAAGTCTTTCTTAAATTCATAATCTTCATTCACTCAAAACTGAGGAATTACATTGAAATATTAGCTATTTATAGCCACCTAACCCAAATAGACTCAAACAATGAAACTTGGTTCCCAAGTAACCAAGACTTGACAGTTTAGGACTCAACTATGAATTCTCTACTAAATGGGAATCCAATTACTTACCAAAACTGGACTTTCTAAAATAAAAACCCTATCACACTAACAAACAAATACCAAAATTACTTAACATTAGGACTCCCAAATAGGAAATAAAAAACAGAATTATTTTCCTAATATAAAACTGGACCTGGTCAAACTAATTTAGCTCGGTCTAGGGGTCGAAAATGATCGTTCTACCCCTGGACACAATTCGGCCCCCATTGGTTTGGCCCAACTTCTGAATGGGCTTGGGTCCCTTTCTTGGCTCTTTAGGGCTGGCTGGGGGCTGGATACATCTCTACGCTTTTCCTATAAGAGTTATAATCTTCTTTCGAAGGACTGATGTACAGGGTTTAGGACTTCAGACTTGTGTTTCTGTAGGAGCAGCCTAGTGCAAAAACTAGATTCAATAAAATGACACTCTAAAGAAAGAACAGTGATAGGGCCTATTACAGAACAGTCATTCTGCAGTTCATTCTTTCAGGAATTAGGTAATGAGAGTACCAGTTAGATGAGCATGTCAGTTTCCATATGCCTGAAAAGCTTGTCATATTCTCTCTTTCTCTTTGTTCTACTGCTGAATCGTTTCTGCTATTAATATTAACTTAACCTGAGTTCTTTTCATGCTGTTCTGGGACTTCCCAGAATCCTGTACTATATCTCCAGCCTGGAATTTCCCATCAAAAGTAGGATTTTTAGATTCTAGGAATCTGACCACTGGACTTGGTTTGATTTTGAGTATTATATTCTCCTGCCTGAATAGAGTACTTGATCAGATCTGGACTTCTTGACCAAATTTCTACTTAAATCTTATACTTTGTTCAACTATGATTTGAATTATCATTTGATTTTGGTATTTGGTCCTTATGGCTTTTTAGAAACTCATCAGCAAAGCTTGTTATCCTCTTCTTCTTCCTTATAGTTTGTGTCACCTATTTTGTGTAATTTGAGTCCTAATATCATTATTGAGCTCATTAGCCAGTCTACTTTGGGTCTTCTGGTCCCTGGCTGCATTGGCAACCAGGTTAACACAGATCATTGTTTATTGAGTAGATAAATCTCTAACCCCCCAAAAAGATAAATCTATAACTATTCTTTTCTTAAGCCAGACACTTAGGTAGCCAGTGTAATGTTTACCTTCATAATATTTATAGGGTGCCAAAATTAGTGTCAATCGGAAAACAGTGGTACTTCCTTGTGGTTTGCAATGATGAACATTCTATCCCCTTTTTTTTCATGTTTAAAGGTGAGGTGAAGAGGGGATTAGGGAGCATTTTGATTAGCAAGTGTTCATTTATTGTCAGAAAGTTCATTCTGCAGCTTTTTCTCCTGAATATTTAAACATTTGCTTGGAAAAGCTGAATCTCTTTTTCATTTTTCTATCGTGGGTTTTGTTTTTCTTCTGGACCGTTGCAGGAATTTCTTGCTTTGCCGAGGGCCGATGCAATCAGTCTTCTAGCACAATACAATGGAAATGCTGAGGCTGTCATACAACAAATGTTTGGATGAATACATTGTAGGCAACTCTATCCTATTTACTCTAATTTTTCATTATTTTAATTGAAAATTTATTTAATTCAAGCTTGTGTCATAGCCATTATCTCATATTCTCATGCTTATTAGTATATACATATGGGCTTGTTGAGCCATGTAATTAATATCATCTGCTTTCTGTGGCCACCATCTTGTACAATATCTTCTATCCAGAATATGGTTTTTATTTTTCTCCCCCAAACTAGATGTAAACTTTGCCCCTAATAAAACAAAAAGAAGATAACTGGATTGATTCAAATCTTTTTTTTTTTTTTTTTTTTTTTTTATATTTAATAAAATATGGATTGATTGCTTTTACTACTCATTCTTCTTGGAGGAACTGCCTCATTATATTGGCTATGCTAGATTTATATTATTCGCCTCTCCAGATTGCCTAAAGAGCCATGGCTCATCTGATTACTGTTGGTGTTGGTGTTGAAGGAGTGCCTATCATGAACATCAAAAAGCTCCTAGGGAGCTAGTCCACATTCTCTGCTTCTTGACGTGCTGCGTTTTATGTACTTCTCAGCAAATATGCTAATCCATGGTTGATATCCAGGCTTGGTTTTTGAGTTCCAGATCAGTTGTGGACTGCTAAATTGGTTTTTGCCATGGCGATGCAACTTCTAGATGATGCAGATCCAAGCTTTTCTTGCCTAAATTTGTACAGCTCATTGGTGACATTCACATTCTTGCCATTAAGGCTATTCTTTAGCTCTTTTCTATTATCCTTGGTCAAAGAGATTGATCGAAGCACAGCTACATGTTTCAGTACAAACACTTCTAGTTTTACGTGCAAAAAATATTGTTCTCCATTGAAATAATCAAAATCACTGGGATCCGGCTACCTTGTAACAATCCTTTTACATTCAAGATCCAAATCAAAAGATCTACAAGGTGTTGTACAGGGCTTCAACTGGATTATCAATTTGGAACGGGAACAAAAAAAAGGGAAAAAAAAAAAACCCATTTTTTCTTCGTCTTGTCAGGGAATGCCATTTCAGTCATTTTTCAGTTAATCCCAACGTACTCACCTATCAAAATCTTCCATTTACATTAATTTCTGGAAATGTTCCACTAATATTGGGAAGAAAATGAATATTGTTCCATTGGGAGGTAATGTGCAGTCCAATCACGTCAGGGGTTTGAGAATTAGGAAGGGAGAGACATAAAAAAACAGTCTTGATGAAATAGGAAATTTATCAGGTCCATTTCCTTGCAGATGTGTGACAAGTGTTCTAACATCACATCAAATGGTGGAAATTCATTTACAGGTCACATCGATTGACTAACTGATCTGATCTGTAAATGAAATTCTACCATTTGATGTAATATTGGGACACTTGTCAGTCTAGGGGTGTCAACAGTGTTGTTTGAAGCGGTTTCGGGCCGGGCTTAACGGTTTCGTCTGAAAAACCCCCAGCCCAAACCAGCCCATTTAAAAGATAACAGTTTCGGTGCGGTTTCGGTTTGTTGCGGTTTGGGTTCGGGTTTGGCCTAATGGTTTGGATTCGGTTTGGACTAAATTAAAAATCAATATTGAAATTTATTTTTATTTTTTCCTCAACTCCAAATCCTAGTTTCTCACATACAAAACTACAAAAGATAGAGGATGAAGAATCCAAGTAGATCCAACGATAAGTGATGGCGTTAGCTTGATCCAAACCATCCTCCATGGCTCCACCCTCAAAAATAAAGAATTTAGATTTTTCTATCATGTGTAGACCAACCTCACAATTTTCACCCAATGAAATTGAATTTGTAAGAGTTAAGAGTTATCAATTAAGACTTTTAAATTTTAAAATAATAAAACTAAATGAAATTTGAAAATTAAAAAGTTAAAAGTTAAAACTTAAAACTTAAACCGTTAAACTTGTTAACACTCAACTCTCAACTACTCAAACTCGAGTCTCAACGTCTCAAACACCGAAATTCATGGATCATTAATTACATTTAAACAATACAAAAAAAAAAATTAATTACATTTAATATTTTAATTTTATTTCTGTAAAAGACTAATGGGTTGACGGGGCACAGGGCTGGGCTGGGCCGGGCCAGCCAGAAACCGTTTGGGCTGAGGACCCTCAGCCCAATTACGGCCCATTAAGGATCGGTTCGGGCTATAACAGGCCAGTTCGGTCCGGTTTTAACTGTTCTGGTTGAAAATTGACACCCTACTTGTCACACATCTATCCATTTCCTTGTAAGAAATTGACCTAATATTGGTCCGATGAAACATGGTCAAAAGTCATCGATTTTTAATCCCAAAAATCAAAGAGGATCATGGCTTTAGAATAGCATTGTTCACACCATCTCTACTTGTGTCATTCACCAGTCGCTTTCCTTAAGACGTAATTCGCCCTCGCTGAAAGTGCTATGAGGTACCGACGAACCGTCTCCCAGAATACAAAGAAGCCCAACTCAAAGTTGTTTTCCCAAGTTTTGCAAAGCACAGACAAAAATTTGGATTTTCTTCTTACTTGTTGTTGAGAAACTAGAGGGCATTTATAGGCATTGAGGTACCTCTACTGAACCATTCATGACTCTGTTCGTATGGGTGCACCTCTCTGTAGGGATACAAATGTCGGCGTTCAGATCTAATCCGTTGGATCATTCAGCCGCACGATCTAATGCTCCAGATTGAACCATCGAATAGATATTTATGAATCTACCAAAAGCGCCTAAATAGCCCACTACCAGCGCTCGCGCGCTCGTACACTGCACACGCATTGGCGTATCTTATTATTATAAATCAAAGTTAATAGGCAGTACCTATTAATTAATTGGATTTTGATATCTCAATTTCAAATGTGGGACTATATAAAAAACACTTTCCTAAAATAAATAAAGGAAAGTTTTCCGCACTTATAAATCCAATAAAATGAAATGTTTATTATTCTATTATATTAAAATAATACAACAACCTTGACCTCAGGCCACAACTGTAGTCCACCGACCATTGTGCCAAGGCTCGCCCCTTGAAGGACTGGTTCAGTACCATCCCTAATTGAAGATTATCAGAGAAACATGCCTACTACATCTAAGAAGGCTATGACAGTCTTGTTCGAAATTAATTATTGAAGTTGATGGATCAGAGGAGACAAGTCCCAAGTCCAAACAAAATAAGCCATGGACTAACACGTTTTTTTTTTTTGGGGGGGGGGGGGGTGGTTGGAGGCCGGAGGGCTGAGGAGTAGGGAGGGCAGGGGAGGGGAAACCCACACAATGACCAGGTCTAATCACCTAACATTCTTCAGAATAAAATTGAGTACCATGCTATTTATGGATTGGCTCTTCTCAAAGTGGATGAGGTTCCCAAGCAAACAAAGCAATACACCTGGTATGTTTTTCTTTTTTCTTTTTATTATTATTATTTTATTTTATTTATTTATTTATTTATTTTTATGAATGAATAATTATACTAAAACAACAAAACAATACAAAGGAGAGAATGGGGGGGGGGGGGGGGAGCACTAGGCTCTAGAAGGAGGGATACAGAGGAGAGATGAGACCCCAAGAATTAACAATCAACCTATATAGGGTTGTCAGTCAATAATAGGGGGATGGGGGAAAGAGAGCACTCTAGCAGTAACATCAAAATAGATGGCTTTCTAAATCAAGTCTAAGGATCGAGATTTGGAAGTCCATCTTTTGAGATTGCGCGCTCCCACCATATGCGGTGGATGGTAGTATTAAAGACTAGTTTGTCTAATTTATCACAAATTGAATTACAGACAAAGTTTCTCAAAATCCAAGTCCAGTCACAAACAAACCCATAGGAGAGCCTCGTTCGGGGTTGGGAAAAATGAAAAGTTTTAAGGAACAACGAAGAAGCAAGCAGATCGGATAGTGACACTACCAGATCTGCACTTTATTATATTCTAATTTGATTTGATAATATTCTATTAGATTTTGTGAAATTAGGTGGATTTGAATAGTTCCCGAACATGCTATTTGATACAAATTCTCCTACATGGTTATGTAAGTTTGATGCGGATCAATTACACTTCTGGATCCGACTGAGCCTCCTCTCGTATCCGGGACTATGAATCCTGCAAGAAAGGTTAGATGCGGGCCGGCTTGTGTGCCGGGCAGCCGCCTCCGATGGCAAAGTCAGATAATGAACAGAGTGAGGTCTCGTGCAAAAGCTACACAAGATTATACTCAGAGTGTATTGGATGCTTACCGGAGGAGTATGTCTATGCTTTTATACTGTAAGTGTTACCTTTTATGTATATGGTAAGTCAGCCCGACGAAGGCCGTTATTTCTCCTGAGATCAAGCCTTTCTGCTATTGGTTTGAGCACGATCGCCGACGGAGTTGACTTTCTCAATAAGGAATGACTGCCTTATTTGTTGAGCGTGATGTGCGCTTTGGCCAACTCAATTGGTTATGTCCTGGTTGAGTGTGGAGCCCCACTCGGGCATAACCTTTGATATAGGAAGAATGTGCCAATGAGATGGCCCGTCTGGATGTGTTCAGTCCGGGTTACACCCGGTTGGGTATAAGCTTCCCGTATCAAAGTTGATTTGATCTGAATTTTTGACCACTAGTTGATCCATATTATTTTTATTGATGAGGATTTAGATTAAAACTTGAGAGTTCGAGGAGAATCGAGGGGCTTAGCTGGTTTATATATAGAGTATTAGTAATTCCAAACATAGATAATGTATACTTTTCCTACACCAAATTTGAAGGAAAAGCTTCTCCAAAAATTTTAGGAGGTTTATGGATTGGATGGTCCAGTCACAGCCCACTTGTGCTATCACATAATAGGCTTTGCAAAGGCAAAGGCTGCAATTTTTTATAAATGCACACGTTAAGTTCCATAAGATATATGACAATACTTTATATAGTCAAAAAGGTAGGTAGGTATATTAATACAAAATGAGGAAGGGAACATATAAGATTGGAGTGTGAATTTGGTGAATGATTAATCCAATGTTCTTTAGATATCTAGAAATACAACGAACTAGGCCACTCTCTTGCTTAGAAGAGTGTTAGTTTTTGGTTGTTACTAGAACCCACAATATTGTAGCAGATGTTCTAGATAAGAGGCCCAATTGGTTGAAGGTACAATTGTTTGATCACTATCCACTCCCTGGCTTAGTGATTGTAATCCTGGTGCCTTAATTTTGCCTTAATAAATGGATTTCCTACCAAAAAAAAAAAGACAAACTAGACCACCATAGAAAATTGTCAAGCTTTAGAATTATGCATTCCTACATTTTAAGGGGTATGAGTAATTCCTTCTATTAACCAATGCCAATAAAATATATTTATTATCATTACCTCATGAGTAACAAATCAGGAGTCCAAAGTTTTATGGGGCCGAGCCTTTCCCTTATATGTATGCACCGGTTAGTTGTGGATTACTTAAGATGCACGTGAGTTAACTTAGATACCTCCAATTTCGGGGGAAAATGAACAAGAAACTTTCTATTTAGGAAATGCCGTCTTCATTTGATGGTTACAATTTTATATTGGACTCCTCTCCAACTTCCATCCATTCTAACTATCTTTGACTTTACACTAACAAGGGTGGAATGACTGCACTACCTTGACCTGAAATCCCTACTTTGAATGGGGTCCACTACTTTGTACGAGTGACAAGAATTCAAGAGTTCCATTCCACCACTTCTAAAACAGTGCGGTTAACTTAGTTGACAAAGATCAACGCCAAATAACATGAAGTCAAGAGTTTGAGTTTCCTTAAGGCCAAGAGCGAAATCTATCATATGTATGATAGTTATCCCCCATTGTTTATAATGTTTTCAGGTCCAAGAAAGGAAGAAAAAAAAAATCATTTTCCAAACATGCATCTCAAATTCTCACATACATTCACTATATAACCAAATCATGTAATCCCAAATAATCTCTTGAAAGCATGAATCACAATTGGAGCATAATCAGCCAGGTACATTCACTATATAACCAAACCTTAGAACTTGAAGTAGATCCCATCTATTCTAATATTCAATAAAAGAAAATCTATGAGGTCACACACACACACACACACACACACACACACACACACACACACACACAAGATCATTATATTAAGCGAAGAAGAAATATTAATAATACATCAATTAATACCTTATAAGGAACCAACCTCCCTTACCCGCAACAACTGTTGCCCCCAGTACACCCTTCCTCACTGGTTCCTACTCAGATTAGAAAACCACTAACTCATAAAACGAAATTTAGGACGTCTAGAGGCATCCACATCAAGTTCATTAAGGATTGAAGCTGACCAAGGAATGTTAATATCAGAAGTTCCTGTCCTAGCTGCCGAATTTGCCAAAAAATCTATCACTGTATTAGTTTCACGATAGCAATGTGAAATCTTCCAATCTGTAGTCAACAAATATTCTTGTAACTCTCTCCACATATGAAAGATATACCAAAGTATTTTCTTCTGCTGTATTAAAGTCACCATAACTTTTGAATCACTTTCTACCCAAAGCTTTGTAATTTGTAAATGCCTTGCCCAACGTAATTCGTGAATGAAAGTTTCCAATTCAGTCTCAAAGTTGGTTTTAACATCTAAAAAAATATTGAAATTGAAAACCATCACAACAACTTCATTTCGAATACTCCTCCACCGCCAGATCTTCCTGGATTGCCTAAAGAAGACCCATCAATATTTAGTTAAACCCAACTTCCAGCAGGAGGACACCAAAAAATTTCTTGTGGAGGACCAGCACTAAAGACAGAGAAGTGAAGGCCCAGTCTTCTTGCATCCGGAAAAAATGGTAGGAGTTACTTTTCTCCCATCCATCTTAAAGCCAAACTGTACTAAGTCTGAAAAAATTAAACTCACCACCTCATTAGTCCTGAAATTTAAATTTTCAAACCATATTTGATTGCGGACCATTCAAAGAAAGTATAAAAGCAAACAACATCCATTAATCCAAGCAGACTGTAAAGGAGACTGTGAAGCCTGGTGTTTCTAAGCCTTGAACCACTTTACAATCGAATCTTTTACTGTCCATCTATAACCAAACTTTGCTGCAAAAACTTCTCCACATCCACGTGAAAATGAGCAGTGAAGAAAGAGATGTCTTATGTCCTTTGAAGCTTTACCACATAGATTACAACGAGAGGCCAGCATAATCCCTTTTCGAGTCAACAAGGCATCAATAGGTAGCCTATCATGAAAAAGCTGTGGTGTACTTTCATACACATATAAATCATGCTATCATATCATATTATTATATAAATAAATAAAATTATATAAAAGCATGTACTTCCCTTTTGCCGTTATTTTTCCCTTGACTATTATATTAGTCTTTTTTCTTTAAAATAAATTTAGCTTTTTTACTGTCTATTATTTCTTTACCTAACAAAATACCTTAAAATAAAAATTCTCCTAAATTCTAACCCTTCATCCACGATTTCAGCCAATTACATTTTTCTATCAAAATCTAATTATCTCCCAAAAGCTTCAAATATTAAAATATAATATTTTCTTAACAAAGTAATGAAATATGGTAAAATCTTATATTTTTTAGGGTTGTCAACGGGCGGGGTTGGACGGGCCCAGCCTTAAACCCTAACCTAGACTTAAATTGAAACCCAAGCCCAACCAACACTATTAGAGTTTAAAAATCCTCAACCCTAACCCGATCCTAATAGGGCCCGATCCAACCTTAACCGCCTTGATTAACCATGACACTTGTGGGAAACAAAAAGGGATAATAATGTTGCTGCTAAGTAAAATCAAATCTATGATCTCTTTGTTGAAAATTATTGATTTTACCAATTAAGCAATGTTGCAGTGGTATGCCATGCTGATATTGAATAACATTCAAGTGTAACTTTAATTAAATTAAACTAACATAGGTCGGGTTGGGCTGGGCTAGTTGATTTCTTCATGAATTGTGTAATAAAAAATATCTTTTTTATCCATTTTCTACCTTTTTTTAATTTTATTTGGAAAAAAGTAGGCCACTGCCTAAGATATATATATATATATTTTTTTGAATGTTGGTCCCAGTATTTACATTGGTCCAAGCTTCAACATTGATTTTTTTAAAGAAAAAGTTTAGAGAATCCCCCAATCAAAATATTTGGCTAAACCCGAACTTGACACTGCTTGGGCTCATTATTTTGTGAACCAAGGCCACCTTTCGAGTTGAAAAACTGGGGCTGGAATAGGGCCGATGGCTTGCCGCCTTTATCAAAAGTTTGGATATTTGAGAGCTTTGAGCTTTGTTCCACAGTTAGTTGCCCAACTAATTGATTTATTTTGATTACCGCAATACTCCCATGCCGATTTGATCAAGAATTCCCCATTTGTGTTTAGTGATCAGACTAGTATAGCCTTAAAGTTTTTTTTTTTTTTGGGTAAAGATAATTTCATTCAACAACACAGGAAAGCAAGGCATCAGCATTACAAATGTCCGATAGCCAAGAGGTGGAAAGAGGCCAGCTGATCCTTCCTGTAGAGGCAGCAACCTTCCTAGCCAAAGAGTGTGCTACATGATTACACTCCTTGGGACTAAAAGAGAAAGAACAAGACAAAATGTAGGAAGATAAATGAGTAACATCCTCCACAATAGGTTTCAAACTAACAGGGGTAAGGAAGGGATAGTGCAACCAACGAACAACCTCCTGGCAGTCACTCTCCATAGCAATATAGTTAATTCCTTCAGCAGCAGCTGCAAGAAGCCCCTCTCGAATACATAGCACCTCTCCTTCATACACAGACCCAAAATCTGATTGGATTGAAATGGCAAGAGTGGGCATCCCTGTATCTCTGCGAAGTACAAAGCCCAAACCTCCTTTCTTCCCTCTTGTAGCAGCATCTGTATTGAGCTTATAAACTCCCCTAGGAGGTGCTGTCCATTTTAAGTTTGTTCTCTCCAATGGTAATAGGGGATTATCAATAGTAGTCGAGATTTGAAAAGCTTGCTGAAAATCTGCAGCACTCCTTAGAGCATTGTGTACAACCTGCAATGGAGAGAGTTCCACACCTTCAAATAAGAGTTTGTTTCGGGCCAACCAAATTTCCCAACATATGAAAGCTGATGTACTTGAGATCCACAGCTTGCTCTGTTTGTCTTCGCCCATTTGTTTCCATGCTTCTATTAAAGAAGGAAGAGATATGTTAGAATGTGGGGCAGAGAAACCCAAGGGGGAATAAAACCATACAGCTCTAGCAAAGGAGCAGTCCAACAAGAGATGTTCAACACTTTCCTCATCCCCTCCACATCTAGAACAACAAGAATCCCTAATCAAATTCCTAACTAAAAGAGCCTTCGCAGTAGCAAGACCTCCAGCGAGAGCTCGCCATAGGAAAGTCTGAATTTTTGGGGATGTTTTTTAGCTCCAAATGGTTTTCCAGACACCTTTAGGGATCTGTAACCGGGTCAGTTCATCACCTTGTACAACTCCATTATCTCTGTCCAAAGAATTACATAAGTTGTGGTAAGCAGATTTACTAGAGTAGATACCATTAGAAGCTGGCCCCTAGATCTGATGGTCTTCTTTTGGGAACAAAGCAAGCTTGATAGAGAGAATAGCCTTTGCATCCTCCTCATGAAACACTTCTCTTACTAGATTAGCCTTCCATACTCTATTAACTTCATCAATTAAATCAGCTACCCAAGTGACCCTAGAAGATCTAAAAGATTGATGCACAATTTTATATCCAGGGTTTTGAGGTATCCATCCATCATCCCAAACTTTGATTTTCACACCTGTACCAATCCTCCACAATAGTCCTGCTTTTAGAACTTCTCTCCCTTCAATAATACCTCTCCAAGCCCAAGAGGGAGAAGAGGATAATATGGCTTCTAGGAAATCACAATGAGGAAAATAAAGTTGTTTATAAAACTGAGCCCAATATGATTGAGGGTTTGACCAAAGCCTCCAAGCTAATTTGCCCAATAAAGCTCTATTTTGTAAGTCAGGATCTCTGAAACCTAGTCCCCCTTTATCTTTTGATTTGCTCATCCGCTTCCATGATACCCAATATACCTTGTGCACCTTATCATTATTACCCCAATAGAACTGAGAAATTGCACTTCTCAACTTCTTATGATGTGCCTTAGGGATCTTAAATTGTGAGGCAGCATAGGTGAACCCTGATAAAGCCACTGATTTTATTAAAATCTCCTTCCTTGCATGAGAGAGTAAATTACTCTTCCATCCCTGCATTCTATTAAGAGTTCTTTCTTCCACATCCCTAAACAGATTTTTCTTTGACAGGCCGAATTCCACTGGTAATCCCAAATACTTTTTTGGACCTTGCCCATAAGGGATTTTAAGGATACGAGCGAACCACCTTTTGATTTGACTAGGAGTGTTTGGACTAAAAGTGAGGCAGGATTTTTGGCAATTGATTCTTTGACCACTAGCAGAGCAATAAAAATCAAGACATGCTTTCAGATTATGGACTTCACTCAATCCCACTTTGGCAAACAAAATACTATCATCAGCAAAGAGTAAATGGGAAAGAGGGGTGCTTCTATTCCTGACCTTGATCCCATGAATAAGCCCACTTCTTTCAGCTTCAATCAAAATAGCACTTAAAGCTTGGGAGCATAACACACAAATGGAGGGCGAGAGGGGGTCACCCTGCCTAATACCTCTAGACGGAGTGATGGTAGGTTGAGGTATACCATTCATTAATATGCTATAAGATACTGAGGTAAGACAAGACATAACCATCTTCACCCAATGATCAGAAAATCCTAGTGCAATAAGAACCTTTTCTACAAATTTCCACTCCATCCTGTCATATGCCTTGGTCATATCCAGTTTGATTGCCATGAGCTTTTTCTTCCCTTTCTTTTTCTTTCTGATATAATGGAAGGCCTCGTGGGCCATGAGGACATTGTCAGAGATCAATCTCTGTGGGATGAAAGCAGACTGAGTAGGGGTTGATGCGTCCAAAATCTGCTTAGCCCTTAGATCTTCTGAGAGTGACCTGCAAAATAAAGCGTCAGATGTGTTCTGACCGCTAGGATCGGGAGTCCACCTCTGAAGGCTAAGTCAGTTGATGAACTTAATCACAAACGGCTCTGCTAGAGCACAGAGCTAAGGAATGAATAACAAGAATACGATTCAGATAGTAAGCATCTGAGTGTTTTCTTCCCTCCTCTACCTTGTGAGTAGGTGATGTCTTATATAGAGTGTACCTTTGAATCTCCATTGTTGGATGTATTTGAGCCTTCTTCGGGTAGTCGTTGGATTTTAACAGATAGATCCGTTGACTGATAGACTTCTACTAGTTTGGACTAGTAGATGACTCCTAGGATACCACGCTTGTTATTTGGTGGATATCCGTATGATATCGATGAGTGACAGCCGCCGGAAACTGCTAGCCGTCATTAGGTTGATCAACCTACTCCGATAGTATCGGATTAGGGCGTGCTTGTGGCTGAGTTAGTTTTCTTCCTCAGCAAGCTACCTCCTGAACCCAGCTTGCTCGGAAGCGAGTCGATTCCCTTTGTCCCGACCGGAGTCGAGGGTCGAACCAAGAATAAACCAAGTTCGGTCATATTTTCTCATGAGCCCCCGAGACCAAGTGTTCGGTCGATCCCGAGGGCTTGGTTTTTAACTGGATTCTTCGTCGAACAATAGTCTTGCATAATCCCCCAACCCATTAAACGTCATATCACATTTAATGCGGCTGTCCTGTTTCTTTCTCGAGCTTTGTGAGTATTCTCACTTTTTGTGGGGGTGACGCCACGCGTCCTCTGCAGCCAAAACTATTGCTACTCACGCAATCAAACGACGGTTTCTGAAAGCTTGTTTTGGATTCGTGAGTTCAAACTTTTGAACCGTCTCCAAATCTCGATCGTTGACGCTGAATTCATCTCGATCGTACAAGTCCTCGAACACTCAGGCGGGTGCTTAAAAGTGGTTCGTTGTCTCCGTAGGTTTCATTCTCATTGTCTGGAATTTTGAAACCTCTTCGTCTTCTTCGCGCCTTCACGATCCTCTCGTTCTCGAGCTTTCGCCTCAAAGATTCAAGTAAGTTTACTGACTCCTTCGCAAAGTTTACTTTCATCTCCAAGTTTCTTTTTTCTCTAGAAACCACAATCAGAAGTTTCAGTAATGGAGGACAGTAGGGTTTCTTCTGAAATTCCCCCTGTGCATAGCGCCGGTAAAGGCGATAGTGGTGATGAGGCCTTTGTTTCTGTCTCCTTTGATCAGTCGGATAGCGACAAGAAAACCTTAACTACTCTCTGGTGTGACTTCGCAGAAGTTAGCCAACAGAGAAAAGTAGAAGAAAAAATTGAGACTTCTTTTGTCCTTCCTGAGTCTGGACCATCCATGACTCCAAAGGTGACCGCCGAATCTTCTGGGTAGTCCAAACAACCTGCTAGGTCCGCCGGTGGACCTGATTCTGTTGCTTCCTCCTATAACGAGGAAAATCTTCCTTTAGCCGTCAAAGGTTTTGACTTCCCTTCCTCATACCAACTTAGGGCTCCCACTCCTGGTTAGAGGGTTGATTCGATCCTTCCAGGCGAATTCTCTCTGTATCTAGATACACTGGAAAGCAGTGTTCGCTTTCCCTTCTTCAATACTTTATTTCCTGCCATTCTAAATCACTGAGATATTTGTCTTGGAATGTTCCTTCCCAATAGCTGGCGTCTCATCGTCGGCTTCTTGGGTTTATGTTTTGAAATTGGTATTACACCTTCTCTTCCTCTTTTTGTACATTTTCATGTTCTTTCTATTTCCCATCCTCCTGGCTGGGTTGTGCTTTCTAAGCGCAACAAAGTTTAGCTTGATTGGACGGGCAACATTCTTGCCAAAGGAACTTGCCCTTCCAATCACAAAGGGTGGCGCAAGCGGTATTTTTTCTGCCGAGCACCCCAATCAGATCTGAACTTCCCGACCTCCTGGAAGCAGTACACTTCATATTCTGAGGGTAACCGGGTCCTTCTATTATACAAGGAAGACAGAGCTGCCATTGGGAAGATCAAGTCAATTCCATGGTATCATGAGATACATGGATATGAGATGGAATACAACTCCATCCTTCAGTACTGGGGGTTGGCTCAACATGAGCTTTCTAACTGTCACGTTCTTCTTGAATATACTACGAATTTTTTGAACTTTTTGACTTTCGTCTTTCTTTGTAATGCCTCCAAGAATGGATCCCGAAAGTCTTCGGGTGAGAGCTGCCAAGGCTGTTGTGTCTACAGAACAACGGTCTCCTCGAGCCTTGACTGGCAGAAAGGTAGCTTTTGTGCCACCTCCAAACCCTTCTTACAAGGGTATTAGAAATCTGAAGCCAGTGGTTGAGGCTTCGGGGAGAGGGAAAAAACCAATGATGGAAGAGGTAGACATCCCTTCTCCCATCCGAACCAAAAGGAAGCACGACTCAACTGATGCTTCCGCCCCGAAGAAATCCGGTAGAATAAAGATTTTGAGGAGATCTTCGTTCCTCAATGGACACTAACGCGGATAGACCGGGCAACGCAAGATCCTAAGAAGGCTGCTAAGTGGAGCTCTCTTGGCCTCATGCCTGCCGATCGTCAGGCCTTTGAGACCCTGGAGGATGACGTTCTCGTTCGTCATTCCACAAGGTATTATCTTTCTTAAGCTTTTGCTACTTGCTGTGTAATCTCTACTAATATTTTATGATAATCTCCTTATCCTTCCAGGAATGTTGTGTTGAGCTTATATCAACACATGGAGGCATTGAGCCGAGTTGGTCGTAATGGCTCCTTGCTGCAGACCCGTGAGGATAATTTGGTGAAGGCCAATTATGAAGTGGACCGGCTGAAGAAAACAACCGAAGAGTTGAAGGAGAAGCATGACGAAGAGATGACTTCCTTGAGGAAAGAACTTGACTCGTCAACCATTCGTGCTGTTGCTGCCGAACGTGAGGCCAAAAAACATAAAAATGAGGCTACTGCTTTTGGTGAGAGCCTCGAGTTTAAGGCCCTGGAGAACGAACGCCTGTTGAAGATGGCAGTTCCTAGCAAGCCCAAACATCTTAGACCAGATCTTCGGAGGGACTACATTCAGAAATATATGAACAACGTTCCCTTTAACAACTTGTTGGGCTCCTTCAACCTTCAAGCTTATCGAGTGGGGCAAAATGATGTCTGGGAAAAGATCCTCGAATCTAATCCTTCTTTCGACACAACTCCCTTTCGGGAGGTGTGTCACAAGGAAATCTTTGGGAAGCTTAAGTTGTCTTTCCTTGACTGGGTTTTGGAAGAGGAGGATCCCATTCCAGCGGACCCAAACATCGAGGAGTATCTTGCTGATTTCGCCGCCCCTTCCTGAAGAACCTCAACAGCCTGCTTCGGAGAAAGATCCTTCGGTCGACAATGAGGAAGAACAATAAGAAACCATCTTTATGAATTTTTTTTTCTTTCTTTTCTTTCTTTTTTGTGTAAGGGTTGGCCCTCCACGGTCTTGATGAAATAGAAATATTTTTCTCGAACTCCTCCAATGATTGCCTTAATACTTCCTCATATCATACCCAAGGAATTGTCTATTCCCAAGAGATATTTAAGAATAATATATGAATGATATAAGTTATCACGTAGATTAACTTGTACCTTAACTGGAGATAAAGTTCGGGACATTAGGGAGATGCATTCGGGAGAGATGCGTTCGGTCAATTTGATTCTTCTGAACCTTTTGTGCCATCTGAACTTTTATCTCCCAACTGCTCCTTCATTTATGACGAAACCCAAACGTTTCCTTGTATTCGTATACCAATTGCCTTTCCCAAGGAATTGGAAATACCCTATTATTTAATACTGGTGCGACGGTTGATATTTGGCAGTATCCTCATATCAGGTGCACATCGTTCCACGTGGAAACCTAGTTTAGCGTTCAAGTTTCGAATTTGTAGCGCCGTTATCCCTTGGCTGTTGATCCTGCATATCTAGGAATTCGAAGTGTTCTCTCCATCCTATCCCTTGATTAACTTGGGCTTTCAACCGTCACATCGCTCCTTGAGGCTATTTAAACTCTTCAAGGGTACTTCATCCTTATCTCGCTATTTGCAAGTTATTTCTGTCTGATAGATTTGCAAAGCAATATCCTATCTTCCTTTGCTGTCTCTGTACTCTTGTCCTCCAACAATATCTTCGATTAGATCTTGAACAAGTAAGTCTTCCGCCTTGTCTATGCCACAAACTTCTTCTTCTCCCTAAGTAATCTCCACAATATTATACTTGGGGTTTACTCATTACGGAAGTTCTGAATGGTGTTCATTACTTTATCTGTTCAACAAAAATCTAGAGTTTTCCCTTTTCTACCTATAAGTTGTTGGATTCTTGTACTGATACTGCTTTTTATTTGCAGTGCCTCCAAGAATTAACTTGGATTTTATTAGGGCGAATTCGTGCAAGAAGACTGCCCCAGTACCGACGAAGGTTACTCCCTCTGAGGTGAATGCTGTTGGCGAATCTTCTCAAAGTGGGGAGATTGCTGTTGGTGAATCTTTAGAGCAGATTCCCATAGTTTCTGTTGATGTTTCTCCCACACTCCCTCTTCCTGAAGAGATCATTCGGTCTTCCAAGGAGGACGTGGCTCCCTCCGTCGTTGCTTGTACTGTTGACGTCCCTGCCGAAGAGACCGTTCGGTCTTCCATGATGAAGACCCTTCGGGTGTCTGAGGAAGATGTGGTCCCTGCAGGCGCCGCCCCTATTTCCAACTCTAGTGCTTGTTTGGCATCCTCCTCCACTCCTTCCTTGGAGCTGGAGGATTTTGCCACTAGGAAGCGCCCTCGGTTGGACGATGATGTGCTCCATCCTTCTTGGTCGCTGAAGAGGTCTGACTTGGTGACAGGCGATTTTGACAAGGTGCTAAGATGGTGCACTGCTGTTCAAATGCCTGCCAAGAGCAGAGCCCTCTCCACGATCCCAGATGTGGATTTTTCAAAATCACTGGTGATGTATGTTTTTCTTCATTACCTTTCGTTTTGAAGATTTTTCTTTTGCTCTTGACTAACTCTGAAGTTGTTGCAGGAGTCTCACTGGTAACTTCCACAATCAAGTGGAAGCAGCCTTTAGACTCAGTAGACTGAGTGATGAAATTTCCAGGCTTCGGGAAGAATCCAAAGTCAAGGATGTTGAGATTGCCCGTCTTGGAAACCAAGCTTGGGAGATTGCCCGAGAGAAGAATTCCGAGAACGAGCGTCTTTGTTCTGATTTGGATGATGCTAGGGAGAAGATCCGTCGGCTGGAGCGGGAAGTAGGAAAGCTTTCAGCTGGGGCAAAAGTGTTTGAAGCTGTGTCAACATCCCAAAGGCAAGCTGTTACCCCTTTGCCCGAGTCCTTTTCAATAGATGTTCGTAGGGCTTGCATCTTCAAATATTTGCACAGTAAGCCTTTTGTTGACATGCTAAATGCTTATAACTCGCAAGCATACCGGGACGGTGAGAACGAGGTATGGGAATCGATACTAAGGAGAAATCCTTATTTCAACACGACTCCCCACAGCGAAAATTGTCATCCTGAAGTGTTTGCCAAGATGGGACTTCCTCTTCCTGCATGGACCAAGGATGCAACAGACCTTCCACCTCCAGATCCAGACATAATGCATCATTTTGATGATTCTCCTCCCCTGTCTCCTCTCAAAGGATTCAGCTATGAAGAGCTTGCCTTGAATACAGGTTTGATCAAAGATCAAATTTCTCCGGGTCAAGCTGGATAAAGAGTATGGAATTGCAGAGGATTTTGTACTTGCAGAATGCTTCGCAATCCCCGAGAGAGACAAAAAAATGATAACATATGTTTTCCCGACTCTGTTCTTCTTCTTTTTCCTGAATCTATGTTGCTTCTGACAAAGCTGCTTCGATCTTGTTTAACTTCTTAATGATCACCGATGATGACTTTCTTTTTTGATCGAACGAAGATTGTATCCCAACACTTGTTGTCTCATATGTATGTTTGATGTAAAGGTTGGCCCCTTCTGGTCGTTTAAAGAAATAAAGAACTAACTTCATCTTTGAACTTTGTCAATCACTTGAGTCTTTGTTGCAGTAGGTCTTAGTTGTTCCAAAACAATGCCTCTACTTAGAGATTTCTGAAGAAATTCAATAAGTCTGAGAAGGAACTCACTCGGGTTTTAAACCGATGCCTTTACTTAAGAATTTCCGGAGAAATTCAATAAGTCTGAGAAGGAAATCACACGGGTTTGAAACCGATGCTTTTACTTAAGAATTTCTGGAGAAATTCAATAAGTCTGAGAAGGAACTCACTCGGGTTTTAAACTGATGCCTTTACTTAAGAATTTCCGGAGAAATTCAATAAGTCTGAGAAGGAACTCACTCGGGTTTTAAACCGATGCCTTTTGATTTTGTCGTTGGATTTGATCTTGAGTGTTGTATGATGCCCCCAATCAAAAGACAATGTGTTGAAAACTAATAATTGCATTGATTGAGTTGAAATTTGTTACATCATGAATGAAAATGATAATCTTCTCAAGGATAATATTTCTTCAGATGCCTAGCATTTCACAAACGATCCAACTCTTTATGGGTTGTCATGTTCTTTAGCTTGTAAGCTCCCGAACCGACCGGTTTAACAACCATATATGGTCCTTCCCATGAAGGGTCCAATTTCCTTTGATGGCGTGGATCTGAAGCTAAGGTATTTCTCAATACCAAGTCTCCTACTATGTATCGACGATTCCTCACTCGGGAATTATAATGTGACGCTATCCTTCGTTGATAATGTTGAGTTCGTGCTATTGCTTTTGCACGAACTTCATCCAACAAATCAAGACTACTTAGCAATCCTTGTTCGTTCGCCTTTTCTTCGAACTCTCTTTCCCGTAGTGTTCCAACCATTACCTCAACAGGTGCCAATGCTTCAGATCCATAAGCCAATTTAAAAGGAGTTTCGCCTGTGGGTGTTTGAATTGTAGTTCTATAAGCCCACAATACATTGTGCAATTCTTCGACCCACAAGGCTTTAGCAGCCTCGAGTTTTCTCTTTATTCCTTCAAGTAACGTTCGGTTTGTAAACTCTACTTGACCATTGCTTTGGGGGTATGCCACTGATGACATACGATGCTCGATCAAGTAAGTTCCGCAAAATTGTTCAGATTGTGGACAGTCAAATTGAGTGCCATGATCGGTCATGATTATTTTTGGCATCCCGAACCGATATATGATTGACTCGAGCACGAACTTGTCCACCTTTCTTTCCGTGATGGTTGCCAAAGCGCTAGCCTCGACCCACTTGGTGAAGTAATCGATTGCTACTATGAGATATTCTCTTCCACTTGACGCCTTGGTGAATTTTCCCATGATGTCAATTCCCCACATTGCAAAAGGGATGGGATCTAGAATCGAAGTCATGGTTTCAGTTGGGCGTGTAGATATTGTAGCGTGGATTTGACAATTGCTACACCGACGAACATATTCCATGGTAGCTTGCTGGAGCTTAGGCCAATATAACCCGAGCCTCAAAATTTTGTGTGCCAGGGCCCGACCGCCCATGTGAGCACCAAAAATCCCTTCATGCACCTCTACCAGAGCTATTTTCGATCCTTCGGGACCGAAACATCTCAAGAGGGGTCCGGAGTAAGATCTTCTGTATAGCCTCCCATTCTGCATGATGAATCGTGCGGATCGCACCTTGATTAATCTTGCTTCTCTCGGATCCTCTAGTAGTTTACCATCTCTCAGATATTCTACTATTGGATCCATCCAGCAACGCTCCGCTTTAATATAGGAAATTTCCTTTTCTTGATAACTTGGAAATGTTATCTCTTCTATGTAGACCGAAGGGTCTAAATTTTTTTCTTTGGCATTAGCTAAAAAGATAGCTCATCTGCCATTGTATTTTCTTTTCTTGGGATCTGACATACTTTCAGATTCCTGAGTTCTTTCTGCAATAGTTGAACAATTTCTTGATATTTCTGTAACCGAGGCTCCTTAACACCATACTACCCCTGTACTTGGTTGACAATAAGCTATGAGTCACTATAAATAATCACATCTGCTATCGCCAATGCTTTTGACAATCTAAGTCCAGCTATTAGGGCCTTGTACTCCGCCTCATTGTTACTTGCTTCGAATGCAAATCTTAGTGCATATCGAATAATAAATCCTGCCGGGCTCTTTAGGAGAATTCCAACCCTTGCTCCTTGCTTGTTACTCGAACCATCCACATATACCTCCCATACGGTCGGGATAGTGGGTTCGGCAATTTCTTCCATTGGCGTAGTAGTTTCCACTACAAAATCGGCCAGTGCTTGGGCTTTGATTGCCGTTCGCGGCTTAAAGCTTACTTGGAACTCACTGAGTTCAAACGACCAATCCACCATTCTTCCAGACAAATCAGGTTTACGAAGAACTTTACAAAGGGGAAAAGTAGTAAATACCTCGATTGGATGAGCCTGAAAATATGGCCGTAGTTTTCTACCTGCAATCATAAGAGCTAGAGCCTACTTCTCGATCTGAGAATACCATGTCTCTGCGTCAAGTAGTACGTGGCTGACATAATAGACTGGCCACTGTTTCTTGTCTTTTTCTCGAACGAGTACTGCGCTGACTGCCGAAGGAGAGGTTGCTAAATATAGCTATAAGATTTCTCCCTTCTCGGGTCGAGCCAATAGCGGTGGCTTTCCCAGTGTTGCTTTCAGGTCTTCCAGGCATATCATCTGCAGACCACGCGAACACATCACTGTTTTGTTGAAGAAAAGACTTCAACTCTTCTTTGAATTCCTCCAGTTGCTCAGATCCGATATAAGTGATTCTTTTTTCATCATCGGGATACAACTGGATTTGCTCCAGTTTCTCTACTGGCTCGGGCCTTTGCATTTCTGCTTCGTCCCGATCATCGCGTACCTCAATTGGTAGCGTTGTCACCCTTTTTGGGCCCTCCTTATCTTTTAAATAGGCAACATAACATTGCCGAGATAATCTCTGGTCAGATGAAACTTGATCGATTCCCATCTCAGTCGGGAATTTTATTTTCAGGTGCTTTGTTGAAACGATAGCGCCTAACTTTGACAAAGATGGTCTCCCGAGGATGATGTTGTAAGCCGGGAGATCTCGAACTACTAAGAAATTTACCCGAACGGTAGCCTCTTTCGGGAAGTTTCCAATTGACAAGTCCAACTGGACCGATCCTTCCGCTATTGCAGACGATCCTGCAAAGCCATATAAATGTGTGGATGATGGCTCCATCAAGTCTTCACCCACCTTAAGTTTCTGATAAGCTGCATAAGATAAAAGGTCTGCGGCAGACCTGGTGTCAACTAACACCTTATGTACTTCACGGCGCACAATCTCTACCTTGATGACTATGGCAACATCGTGAGGTAAACAGACGCCTTCTTCATCTTCTTCGCCGAAGGTGATCGAACCCTCACCATTTGGCCTCTTACGCTTCTGTGTTTCTCCAGTTCCAACAAACTTGGATTTTGCTTTCAGCTTCCGGAGTGACTCGGGTTCGCGACCTCCGAAAATTGTTAGGATTGGTGATTGAGTAGTATCGATCACCTCCTTACCTTTCTTAGACTGAGGAGCCTCCGTTGGTTGGTCTAGGCTAACCGAATGATCCCTTTTTGCACTTGCGTCTCGTGGTTCCTCTCGTCTTCTTCTGACGAAATTGGACAAGTGTCCTTGGGATATCAATCTCTCGATATCTGCCTTCAAATGTCTGCAATCATTGGTATAATGACCATAATCCTTGTGGAAACGGCAATACCTTTCTCGATCCTGTTCCCTAGGCTTTGCGGGAAGCTTCGGAGGCCTCTTCAAGATATTCCACTTCTTGATAATATTTAAAATATCAGCCCGAGGAGTATTTAGTGGAGTATACTCACTTTTACCGGGAGATCTCTGACGCCACGCCTGATGAGGCTTTCCAACTCGATCACGAACATTCTGCTTTGGCTTCTGCTTGTTCTCAGGAGCCTTATGCTCCTTTGCAGGAACCTTACTGTCCCCCCTGGCGTGCATCCAAGATCTCCATGACTTCTACCTGCTTCTGGCATCTCTGCACCAATTCAGCATAAGTGGTAGGCATGTCTTGAAGTAATAACTCCAAGAGTCGTCGGTTAGTAAGTCCAGTGAACAAAGCAGTTTTAGCTACTTGCTCATCTAGATTCTTTATCTCCATTGTAATTCTCTTAAATCTTTTAAGGTATTCCCGAATCGATTCATTCTTCCCTTGTCTAATAGTAAACAAGGTCTCCTCGGTCTTTTTGATCTGGATTCCACTCTGGAATCGTCTTATGAATTTGCGCGTCAATTCGTCGAAGTCCATGATCCTTCCTGACGGGAGATTCGAGAACCATTTCTATGCGGCCCCAGTCAAGGATGAACCAAAGACCCTGCAAAGGATCTCATCAGAATTACCTGCAAAGGCCATAGTTTGCTGATAATAACTGATGTGGGCCGTGGGATCTCCCGAACCATCGAATGTGGAAAAAGTTGGCAAGCGGAAATTATGGGGAAACTGAAATCCGGCTATGGGCCCAGCAAATGGAGCTTTTCGGATAACCGAACTGTGAAACCCGGCCCTAACCGTGACCCGGATACTCTTTTGTCTGTAGGTCCGAAGACCCGAAGTAGAAGTGATAGTCAACTATGGGCCATATTGGTAGAAGACATAGTGTTCGACCCCGAACCTATGGAGATTGAAGATGATGCCCCATACTTGAAGACAGTGTTGGATATAGAGAAGAGACTACGCCTTGATGAAGAGAAGATTGGTTGATGACCTTAGAGCTTGGTGGGATATGATTTGAAGCCATTTTTCCATGCTAGGTAAGTTATAGAATATGTGTTTAAAGTTTCGCTTGATTCCGAGTAGTGGAAGGCCCTCAAATCCCTGTCTTTGGATTTGCTGTCTGCCTGGGTCGACTGCTTGGGTCGACTGGGCCAGGCTACCCAGCCAGTCGACCCAGAGATGCTGAACTCGAGCAGAATCTTCTGTTTAGGTTATGTTGCTATATATACCCCATGACTTCGTGATTTTAGTATCCCTAGCCTCCAAAGCACTTAGAGAACGAAGGAAAACCATCTCCAAGCCTCCAAAAGTGTAGAAGAAGATCTAATCTTGCAACCTTGCTAGTTCTCTCTCTTGTTCTTCAATCAAAGGTTAGTATTCAATCTTTTGTGTTCTTGATTCATTCTTTCCATGATCACTCTCATCTTTGAACTGAGATTATGACGAAGATGCTACAACCTTGTAATCATATCTTTACAATCTCTTTTCATTCTCTTGTGCCATGATCATCTTATTCATTCTTTATATGATTTTTTATGATTTCTTCTTAAACTATGATCATATTCCTATTTTGATTTATTCTAGCATTGTAGATGGTTCTCTATGATTATTCATACCTCTGATCTACTGTGTTCTTGTACTAGAATGAGATCTTATCATCTCTAGTTCATCTCTTTCATTCATAGCATGTTTCCAATGAAAACCATGATTTTTACCAAAATAGAAACTATGATTTCAAATTAGTAAGTAATGGTTTTAATGGTTGTTTGATGTCTAAATTATGCTTTTTAGTCTTAGACTACCGTGTTAGACATTCTCTCCAAGTTTTGTCGCATTCCGGATTGTGTAGCATAGGTTTCGGATCAAGATTCCCTTTTTATTTTTGGATTTGCTCTTGGGCAGACTGCCTGGGTCGACTGACTCAGTCCACCCAGCCAATCAACCCACAAGAACAGAATTGGATTTCTTCGTCCGATTCGATTCGATTGATGCTTATTCTTTTAGGACTACTTCCTAATGATTGTGTGATGCTATTTTAGGGTTTATTTGCTAACTTTGGATTCATCCTCTTGTCCGTCCGGAATATATTCGAATCTAATTAAGGTAAGGAAAGTTGTTACCATATTAACATAGATTGCATAGATTGCATATATTTAGTTTCTAGTTTGGGAACTACTTAGATTTGCTATTGTTATGTTAGTTTCTAGGGTAATTTTCATATGGACCCCCTGAGGTTTGGTCAATGTCATTTTTAGTCCAAAAAAATGGACACTTTGCATCTGCCTCCCTTGAGGTATTCAATAAGATCAATTAAGGACAATTTGTGATTTTTATGACCAAAATACCCTCACATATATTCTTAATACAAAACTACTTATTTCAAAAAAAAAAAAAAAAAAAAAAAAAAAAAACCCCAATTCTCTCTCATTTCCTTTGTCGTCTCCGTCTTCGGTCCGTCGCCGGCAGCTCTGCTTTTTTTCCTCTTCAACTCCTCCGGCAACGGTAATGATGACTCCTGTAAAAAGTCCCTGCCATTAACTCACAGAAACCTATTATGATCCAACAAATTGTGAAACTATAGCCAAAAAAAAAAAAAAAAAAAAGAAGCAATGGTGCAGCAACTCACAATTACAAGTGCTATAATCGACTCATTCATCAATCGGTTCTCCTCCAGTAGATGCCCAATCATGATACAAGCACATAGGAGAGCCACAAATATATTCATCAAGCACTACGGAGATATAATCAGAAGTGGAGATCCCCAACTTCATCAAAACAGAGCCTACAGGGAAAGCCATGTTGGCTACTCTCCTACACTACATGTAAAGCAATCACACTATGTCTCCGAACTACCCATTCGGAGACGCTTCCTCTTCAGACCCGAAATGTAACTCTGCAACAAAACAACAAACATCAGTAATAAGTTCGCTGCTTGGACCAAGATATCAAATTTTCGAACTTGTAGAGATCGCAAAATCCCAAATCAAATACACCTTCAGATTTCAACGAGAATGATTCCAAAACACGATCGATTTCTCCGAATTCCCACCCTGAGCTAGAAGGAGAAAACTCTGAATCAAACGCGTGTCTGAACAAATCCAACTCTGTAATTGGAAGAGAAGTAGGATTATATACTTGAAGACAATACTTCTAGTTTCTCCACTAACAGCTGAAGAGAAGAAATGAGGATTGGATCACTGGGAAGACAGAAACGAAGAGACTCTTACAACTCTGCCTTTGTACTCGTTCACCATTTACTCACGAGAATAGATTTGCTTGTTTGTCTACTTTATTAAGATTCTGTGAAGAAAAAAGCAGAGCTGGCGGTGACGGATGGAAGATGGAGACGATGAAGGAGATGAGAGAGAATTAGGGTTTTTTTTTTTGTTTGGAAAAATGTAGTTTTGTATTAAGAATAGATGTGAGGGTATTTTGGTCATAAAAATCACAAATTGTCCTTAATTGATCTTATTGAATACCTCAAGGGAGGCAGATGCAAAGTGTCCATTTTTTTGGACTAAATATGACATGAACCAAACCTCAGGGGGTCCATATGAAAATTACCCTAGTTTCTATTATGATATGAATGCTGTAAGTACATTAGGATCTTATTTCCTTATTTACTTTATGTACTTGATCATGTATGAATATTTATTCATGTATGTTTCTTAATTATTTGATCTTGTCTTATTATACTCTTTCATATGATGAGATATCTGTCGTGGATGATATGACTGAATTATGAATGTGATTGTTTAGGTATGATTTGGGATTGGGGAATGTCAATATTTCCAATGTTGCCCTTTGACACTTTCCTGAATTATTGGTTATCATACCTAGGACTTGCCTAGCAGTGTTTGGCTAGGTTATACCCCTGTTATATCAGACCAGATTCGGAAGGGTATTGAGACCGAACGACCCGTGGTAGCAATGGGGATTCATGGGCACTCAAGACCGGTGAGTTATATCCGTGAGGGGACATGAATCACATTGTGGGGACCATTTATAGGTAGAGTTGCATATGGATAGACTTGGGCTCATGGGCGTTCAAGACCGGTAACCAACCCGTGAGAGAACATGAGAGCTTCCCATTTACTATATGTGGATGACCTATAGGGTTGATGAGTCCATATTTGAGAGAGTCGGATACGCTGACTCTAGTGTGAAGGATACCGGAAAGGATCCTGAGAGGGGAGGAATGGACGTATCTGGATCTGATTTGATGTAACTAAGTAGATGACTTGCATTGGGCTAGGGTTTCATCTGACATGTGCCAATACTTAGACCAAATGGTGATGTGAGAGAGAGGTGACTTAACCCCCAGCCATGGATTGTCCGAGATGGATGAAGGACCCTTTGCCAACCGAGGATGAGTGAATTGAGACCTACCCAAAGAAATATGGTGCTATGACTTAAAGAATGTCTGCCTATAGAGACCAGCATACATAGAGTTAGACTCATACATGCATTGTCTGTCTCATATCATATCATGTTATTTATGCTATTATGGAATAACTTGCCTTGCTGAGTTTCTTTTGAAATTCACTCCTTTTGTACAACATCTTTTGTTAGATTATTCTGCAGGCCTTGATGACTATGAAGCGCAATATGAAGAAGCACAAGATGAAGAAGTGTACCATACGCAAGGTGTTGGCAACTATGAAGATTACATTGAGGATTCCTCAAGTGGTCTCTCTTGTTACCAAGATTAGCCCTACTGTGGAGTGGGAGCGTCTGAGCGTGATTGATGAAGTCTATGTTTACGAAGACGTTCTTTACAAATTAGAACAGACCATAGCTTAGTTAGATTATATCTTTCTTTCTTGTCTTTAGAATCAATTGTAATCTCCTTTGACTTTCGATCTACATTCCGCTATACTCGTGGAGTGAGATTCTGCCTCACTCTATATTTGATTTTATATATCTATTGGTATCATTTCTGCACTTTGATGATTATCTCGTTACTTTACTTTGATTCATTTGAATAATATTGTTAACCTTGATTTAGTCTTGTTCATGATTATATTGTTGTGAATGTGGGAGGTTGATTTTACTAACTACTGGATCTTGTGGACTGTGGATCACACACTCGGGTATGCCAGATAGGGTACCGGCTGGGTGGATGTGACAGAATAGATATCATCGTTATCCTCCCTTTCGCCAGGTTGTCCAAGTTTTTGATTGATATTGGCCAATTCTTGACCAATATGCGCTGACCGATCTCCGACCACACGATCACTTCCTCGAGCAACATGATCATTATCTCGAATGACACGATCATTCTCTCGAGCAAAACGTCTGATAATTGGTGAGTGAGTTCGTACTACTGCACCCAACCTTGTATTTGAATCGGTTGTACTTCCTTGCGGTCTGTTGTACGGATCGTCGTGCCTAGGGAGATCTTCAGTTCTCCTAGGCTCTCTTGCGCGTAATCGGTCGCCTTCTCAGAAATTTTGACCGACACTCTGCTCATTGATCAGTCTTTGATCCCGCTGTGACACGCGCCTTCCCGCATCACGATGATCGGGTGCTTGTGGTATCACCACTTGTCTGGTTAGCACACTTGACTTATCTCCAACATTTGGAGTTTCATTTGATCCAGTTGATAGTGGAGTGGATCTGGAGGATTATTACCTCCTTGACCCCTATCAACTTCAAGGGGTCGACTTCCCTCTAGAATATCTGGATTGTTTACTTCGGGAATCTGGACGCCAGCATCTCGTTGTGCAACAGCTGCTGCTGCTGCCGCTGATCTAGTCACCATAGCTTTCTAAAACGTTTCCCACAGACAGCACCAAATGATGCGTCCAAAATCTGCTCAGCCCTTAGATCTCCTGAGAGTGACCTGCAAAATAAAGCGCCAGATGCTTACTATCTGAATCGTATTCTTGTTATTCATTCCTTAGCTCTGTGCTCTAGCAGAGCCGTTTGTGATTAAGTTCATCAACTGACTTAGCCTTTGGAGGTGGACTCCCGAACCCAGAGGTCGGGCCACATCTGACTCTTTATTTTGCAGGTCACTCTTAGGAGATCTAAGGGCTGAATAGATTTTGGATGCATCAGGGGTAATGATAGTATCCAGGTGGACCTTGAGCCAGGTTGCTAGGATTTTACTCACAATCTTACTTGTGACATTACATAGGCTAATAGGTCTGAAGTGATCTGCTCAGGATGGTCAACTTTAGGGTTCAAGCAAAGGTAAGTCACATTAGCAGCCTTGGACATACAACCTGAAGTAAAAAAACTCATAAACAAAGTTACAGACATCAGTGCTTACTAGCTGCCAAAATCTCTGGAAGAAAGCAGGGGGTAGACCATCAGGACCAGGAGATTTGAGAGGTGCCATGTCCCAAACAGCTTTCTTGATTTCCTCCTAGTTGGTGTCGAGCATAATCTATCGTTAATATCCCGAGAAACTGAGTTGTTAAGAGCTAACAAGGCAAGTTGCAAGGCTTCCTCATCAATTGGTTCTGAGGAAAAGATCTTTTCATACTTCTCTTGAATGATATTCTTGATATCCTCTTCAGATTCAGCCCAAGTCCCATCATGGTTCTTTAATGCTAGAATTTTGTTTCTCTTCCTTCGTTGAACAGCACAAGTATGAAAGAATTTTGTATTCCTATCCCCTTCACGCGCCCAATGTAATTTTGCCTTCTGTAACCAGTGCACTTCCTCCCTTTGATAGGCCACCCAAAGATGCTCATGTATTTCACACTCCCTAGTTTGATTTGAGTCCGAAGGAGGGGCATCTTGCAAGTATTCAAGCTCCTTAAGTAGGCTATCAATTCTTCGATTGATATTTCCAAACACCTTGCGATTCCAGTCTGAAAATTTCTCACTGCAACTTTGACTCTTCTGTTGAACTATGTCACTAGCTCTGCCATTTGAGGGGATACTCCATGCTTGTTTGGCAATATCAGCACATTGCTCGTGGGAGAACCACATGGCCTCAAATCTAAAAGGTTTGGGGGCCTTGGGGGTATGACCTTGAGTATCTACTGTGATGGGAAAGTGATCAGAACCTATTGCTGACTGAACCCGAACAACTGCATTAGAGAAAGATCTTACCCAGGCAGCATTAGCAATCACCCTATCAAGTCTGATTTTTATATTGGCATCACCCCTCCTCTTGTTTGTCCAAGTGAATTGAGCTCCCTGAGACTTAACATCGAGCAATTGACAACCATCCAAGAAGTGCCTAAAGGTATCCATGTCATGAGAATCAGATTTGTTACCACCAGATTTTTCCTTCCATTGTAGGTATGAATTAAAATCTCCAATGCATGCCCAAGCCTCCTCCCTACCTTCTCCTAGCTCTTTAATTATGTTCCAGACCAAATGTCTTTTGTCCTTAATAGGATCCCCATAGACAAAAGTGAGAAAGAAGCAAGACTCACCTCTAGGCTGAATACAAGCATCTATTAATCGATTGCCAGCATATAGAATCTGAAACTTTTACCTCATCAGTCCATAGAATGGAGAGACCCCCAGTAGTGTTTAAAGGAGGGATAGAAAACTGGTGGGGCATTTTCAGTCTTCGGCCAATAGCATTGATCTTTTTCTCTGAATTTTTTGTTTCCATCAAATATACTAAATCAGGTTTGACATCTTTCATGAGCCTTTGAAGAGTAAGAACTGTCGTATGGCTCCCGATACCTCAACAGTTCCATGAGATTAGTCTCATTGGGCCCCTTGGGGCTGCATTCCCCCAGCCACCAAGGGATTTTTCAGTAAAAAAGGAACCTCTAGATCAGCAGCATCATGCTCCATGAATTCAGGATCCTCATCCTCCATATCTGTCTTAGCTTTTTTGCATCTGTTCACAACTCTTACTGGTGGCTGATTTGAGGTAAGGGGAGGTGGCTGAGTAGGAGTGGTGAGTTCTTGAGGAGCAAGCATGGGAGTGGAAGTAATGTTCACGGGAGATGGAGGGGAATTCTGTATGGGGGTGGGAGAGCCTATAACTTCAGTGCCCATACAAGTGGTGGGTATATTGCTGGGTGGAGGGAGTAGAAGTTGGGTTAAAGAGTTGGGTTGGTGATTGGTGTGTACAGGTGGTGGGCTATGTTGGTTATCAGGAAGAGGGTTGTTTGAGAAATGGGCATAGACTTAATGTTAGAGTGAATCTAAAGGACTCAGGAGCATTATCAAAAGGCGGTTTTGGGCCTATTGGGTGAATCAAGCGACACTGACATTAATTTCCACAACCCAATATAGATTTAGAGTTGTTTGGTAAATTAGATTTCAGTTGGCTAAATCAGAAATCATATCGGTCCTTTTGTAGTTATAATCTTTATAAATATAAACATCTTATTTTGGGATTTGGATTGATCTTCATCAGAAAATGACTCAGATTCTTTATTCATGATTCTAAGTTTACTTGTAAGTATGGGAGGAAAAAAAAAAAGTTCTCTGCTCGCTCCTGTTGAATAGATATTAAAACAATTCATGGATGAAAATTCTAAACTTGGGGGAACATAAACATGATTTTGTTTAGTGCCTTATAAATTAGAGCTTGCCATTTTTATGTTTTGCTATTTTCATGATTTGTTTTACATTATTGAATAGACCAGCGTAGATGATGTATAACCCCAGTGGCTTGTTTGAAACAAGATTTAGTGGAATTACTGCAACTATGAACCAGAGTTATCACTTCTATCTCTCTTACAATCATTTTTATCCTTTCAATCCGTTACTGTGGGCAGCTGTTACAGCTTTGCTTTCCCCACGTATACTCACCAGGGTTTAGGATCCCAGAGCTTTGTGATGTGGGAAAACCGTTACTGTGGCTCGTTGATGCTGAGTATTAGTAGCAGTGGAGTTTGGGAATGAATGTCCAAATATGTAACCGTCAGGACACATTGAGCTTAACCATTTAGGGAGTAGGATTACTGATTACATGTAAGTTTAACATTAAAAAATCAAATAGGACAAAGCAAATTATCATTAAGCCACTACTTGGAGGCTGAGCAAATACCAAACAGTACCTATCACAGAGAAAAAATACAGAAAATGCAAAAAGAAACCAAATCAAAATGGGGGGAGAAAAAATAATGGAAACAAGACCAATTGATGATTACATGGAATAGAAAAAAGTCTAACCCCATTGGGAGACTCACCCACCACAGTCAGGTGTGCGACCTGGGTCGAACACCGGATTAGTCAGGGCAAAGCCTTGGAAACCTGGGGTTGGCAACCAAAAAAAAAAAAAAAAAAAGTTGCTAAATGTGCATAACTACGGTACCAAAAGAAAATTAAGAAACATACTACCATTACATTGCCAGAAGCCTGATTTAGGCCAAATATCTGAATGTATTGGGATTGTCCTCGTCTCTCTCCAGATAATCACGGGTGATTAGGTCTTCAATCCTCTTCTTGATTGCTTTGATGTCGGGCTTGAACATATGCCCAACTTGCTCCACACACTCCATCACCAACTGCTGATGACCCAAAACCTTCCTACTCTTCATGATGCGGACAATAGTGGCATCAATTGCATATCGCCTATCCTTGTCAACATCCTCTATCACTTTCTTCTTCTCATCCACAGGAGGGAGTGGAATCTTTATCCTCCTCATTTTGTCAGTGAACTTGCCGTTGAACTCAAAAATGTCAGTCGAAGTGATGTTTTTAGTGCTTGGCTCTTTGTTAAGGATTTTGTACTTGGCACAAGACAAGGAATGTAGAAGTCGTCTTACATCATCATCTGTTAAGTTCAACTGAGCCATGATTTCTGAATAACTCAATCTATCCGAAGCATTAAACAGCAGCAACGCAGAGGCCTGATAAGTTGTCACAATCAGCTCTATGGTTTTGGGTTCAAATTTCCCACTGATGTTACAATTACCCAATGAGTATATCCAGGAAAGTTTTCTATGCCTAGTTTTTGTTTGATAGAATTCCTTAAATACCTCAACACACTTAACCATCTCTGCCGGGAGATTGAGATCAAAAGATTTATAGCTGGGCCAGAATCCAGTAGTTAAGACTGTTACTGTCAAATCTATCCCTGGATTTGTAGTTGAATTACTATTCAGATATTCCTCAAAGTTTGCCTGATTTTCCCTTGCCAACGTTAAATCTGTAACCATCCCCTCCATCTTTGAAGTAAATTGTCCACCGCATTGCTGCTTCAGTTTAGTCAGAATACTCCTTTCATGATCATCATTTGAACTCTTGTCAAAAAGCAGCCTTCGAGCAAGTTTTTTCCTGGAAAATTCTGCAAAGAGGTCCTTATCACTGATGTAGACAAGAAGCCTTACCACCTTCTCAAGTGTCTCCTCGATTGCTTCATCACTTAGCTTCTCACTCCCACCCTTCTTTAGAATATTATCACAGAAAGTAGCCAGTAGTTCTGCACTCGAGCTGCCAGCAACACCCTTGTTGCAGAAAACCTCAAAGGCCTCTTTGAGTGCCTTGTGAAATAGAGAGTGGTTCAAGAAGCAGTCATTAACATATGCCAAGTACTTGTCGTGTAGATCAATTACTTTCCTCACAAAAACCTGCTCTTGCAAACCAACCACATCCCTCTTCTCTGCCCTCTTATTACTTGCAGCATCCTCCGCTTGTTTGACCAAGGCTGTACCTTCTGCAGTAACATGCTGCTTAAATATATCTGAAACAGGTTCCAACCCACGAGGAATTCTGCAGAAGAGTCTATACATCCTTGACAAATCCTCCACCTTGTCGTCTCTGAGTAATGCACGGCATCCTGAGTGTTCTTTTTCAAGCAACTGGTTTGTACACACGGTCAACAACTCGTTCTGCACTTTCTCCAGCAATTTCTGCTCACTGCTAGAATGCAAGTAATGAGACACCCTATCAGTCTCCCGTTTTAAGCAGCACTCAGCCTTGAGCATATAATCAGGACAAGAATCGTCCAGAATCCAATTTGAAGCCTTGCGAGAATAATAAGCACCAGTATCTTGAAGCATGGCTACTTCAAAGTCATTCTCATAATAATCCAATATTTGCCCCGTTCCAATTTCAACAAAGATATCTAGAACATTCTTCAATAGCGCTCGGTCAATCTGTTCTCCTTCACGCTCTTGATCAATCAAAGAGATCACGGCATCTCTGACTTTACCCGTTTATCTCGTTGTAAATCAGATCTCGGAAGCAAGTGAGTCCAACTTCATTAAGGGGAGGAAGCGACTTCCGAGCTATAAAGTATCGATCGAGGTAACGGAAGAAACGCGAAAGCCATCTGACCATAACCTTATGATCTGACCATCTTTTCACGAGCTCTCTCAACATAAATTCTTCATGCTTCTCCCTTAAAGAAGGCAACACCGTTGAAGTAATGTACACCTCAAAGGACTCTCTGTACTTGTCATAAAGCTGTTGGGAATAATCGTGAGGGGGCTTCTGCAAGCACATGTTGTAGATGGTTGAGTAGAGCAGCATGTAATCCTCAGAGCTAAACTGTGGCTCAGGTAGCCCTTGTAGAATGTTCTTGAGCTTCGTGATACCCTTCTCCATAGACTCCCATCCTTGATCTAAATCAATAGTTTTACGGTCAGGCATCGTCATCGTCATCGTCATCGTCAGGAGCAGAAATCCACAATCCTCGAAGAAGAAAGCCTCGGTAGATTAAAGATAATAAATAGTAGAAACACAGTTTCGGAAGCAAGCGATGATTTGGCGGATTTTTCTCGATCGGTTGAGAACTCTTTTTCCCTTTGAATCCATATCATACATACATATATATATAAATATATAAATCGAAGTCCTGACCTCATGAGCCACGACTCTACTAAGACGGGAAGGACAAGAGTATCACTCCAAGTAGAACACCATGCAAAGTTCGAATTTGCTTTGAATTAAGACTCATTAGCGGCCCCGCCTATTATCTAATATCAAGATATGAATTTTTGTCAAAATTCGTATATGTTTCAGTGCAACTATTGAATCAGATTCCACCACAGCTTCGGATGAGGGTTAATAACCTCTTGGATTACATCAAATTGAATTTAAAAGACTACTGGAATTCCAAGACTAGTTAGAATATACCTCCTAGGAAGTAGGAACTTCACAATCTTATTAACTCTGCCTAGGAAAGTAAAACCCACCACATTAATTAACCTAGGAATGGAAATAAGCTACTAAAAGCCTAATCCAATATTCCTTCCTTGTTCCCATAGTTTAGGCCCATCAAACTAGCCCATTACAAAGAAAACACATAGATTCGAAGGTCCAATTTATGGATAGATTTGGTGACAGTCTCAGAGAATAACAGAATAGGTGTTAGGTGTTTGTCTTTTGTTCTTGAAGGACAAACTGATGAGAAAAATGGTCCGAAGAGCGGCTCCGCAGACTTGTTCTTTCAGGGAAACAAAAACTTGATAAAATGGTTTAGACAGTGAAGGTCTCCCAAGACCACCCCCACCACCTATTCACAAAGTCCATCGACCTTGCCCTCCTTCTTTGTGCCCTTGCTCAAAAAGTAGATTTTCAAGTTGTGTCCAATTGGAAAGTATTTCTAGAACGAGTTTATTGGACACCCATTTCCAAACAAAAAAGGGTCTCCCGTCGCAGAATCTAGTGAAAGCGGTTTTACACAAAAAATGGTCTCCTAGAACGGAAATATTACCGAAAGCATACTACATAACGTCAATGAAGTTTATTTCTAACGCAGATGTGACTTATCTTCCTCACAGCAAGTCGGCCTCATGGATCCTTGCTCTCCAATCAGCTCTAAGTGGCCTAAATTAAGCATCTCCTATGGTTAATTGATGTCTGCCCCTGGATCTTGTAGTTCCCTCAGTTTAAATCAGATAGTCCAAACTGGAGCATTCCAGGATACCTCACCACTTCTCCTGTTAATTTATGTCTGGCTCTTTGAGGTCCCAATTAAGTTAGATAGTCCAAACTGGAGCATGGAGCATCCCAGGATACTCACCACTTCACCTGTTAATCTTATTCTAGTATTTCTTTTCACTCACCTTTGGTGGTGTCTCTTACTCTTCTATATAAAGGTGGGAGATGGTTTGTTTATTATCGCGAAAAACATGTTTTTGAGAAGTGTTAGTTTCCTTTAAATTGTATCATAGAAAACGGATTGGTGAATGTAGCTTTACGGATCCCTTAGTTCATCAATTACAAGGTGCACCGTCTATGATGGAGGGGTTGACTGATCTTGCAGTGAAAATGCATTCAAACTTGTGTGCACTATTCGGGGCGTTTAAATACCTTAAAGAAAGTGCCGTTACCGGCACGTTTCAACTCCGCCACTTTTTGACAAGGAGGTCATTTCTTGCTATTTGAAACAAGATAAGTTTTCATATTTATGATTATGCTTTATTTGGCTTATACGATTGTTCATGTGGTAATGTATTTCCAACACCTTTTGATCTTCTATGTATAGGTCTCTGTTTACAATATCATTCTTGCTCAGACGATATTTTTTCTGCTTAATCACAAGTTTCTGGCTTACATTACGACATCTGTCCTCCTAACAACTCTTCTTTGAATTAACAATATTCCCTTCATCTCACCATGCATAGTCTTGTAGAAAGGTTGGAGGGCGTGGGCGTGTCTCCTTGGAGGTCATGCGGGCTCCTATGGCAGCATGTGAACCAAGTGGCTATGGAGCAGCAAGGCTAGGTCCATGCGACTCAATTGTATCTCCATGCATGGCATTCTCAGGATGATGTGGTGTTGTAAGTCGTAACTGCCCATCTGAGCCGTCAGGGCCTAGACCACCAAGAGCTAGCCAAAACAAAATAACAGCTTTTCCCGCACATGAGAAAGCTCAAAAGCTTACCATATTTTGGCATTAGGTTAAACATAGCTCTAGGGCATTTTTATCTCAGGAGTGAGTCCAAAGAAGAAACCAAGGCTAAAATTGAGAGTATGCAACAAACCATGTGAACATATTGGGGCCTAGATTTAGATTCCTTCATTCATTGAGAGATAAGAAAGAAAAAAATAGGAAAAATGCTTCATGCTTGCCTTTGCTTAGAGTGAAACAGCTTAATTCATATAATAGTTTTGTTAAGTTGCCAAAAAAAAAAAAAAATTTTAAAAAATGATAGTTTTGTATCTAGGTTGAGTTCTTACAATTAGATTTGTGATTTGATTTCAAGTGAGAGTGATAGATCAAGAAAAGATAACAGAACATTAATTAGTCCCCTCCGCTATACTTAATTTCCTTATAATTCTTAGAATCTTTCTTTGCTGTTGTATAGTTTGCTGTTGTATAGTTCCGAGTAGTTCTCAAATTGCGATACATGGCATTTTCAAAGTCTAACAACTATAATCTCCCGCTCATAATTAGAATCATTCAACTTAAAAAATGCCAAATGTCTAAGATTGTTTAAAGACTTTCCTATCCTCTATTTTCTACCATTATTTTTTGTCCCGATTATAATTATAATTCCTATGGTCCTACCCTGAATTTTCTACCTGCTAGCCTAAAGCAATCAAAAGTCACTTGCTTAACGACTTGAGTTGTACTATTCCAAGAAAAAAGAACATCAAGACTCAGGAAGCTCATTTGTAGGAGTCTAGGTCCTCTCCACCCAAGCAGGCCGTCCCCCACCTTCATACAAACCAGATTTTTTATTTACCTCAAAGATGATCATAAGAATCCTTACGATTAAACAATAACACACCTTTAGAAGCTATAACATAAAATCTACGTTAATCCAAATAGCTTATGGATATCAAATTCCTTTTCCAAGTAGGTATATATCTAATATTGTGCAATATAACATAATATTGGTCGTGGTGAGTTTTTGTTGGTTCAATGGAGCATCAGATTAGGCAGCCCTACCACATTAAATAGGAGCTCAGATGAATTCCCAATTAACCAAATGGGCAAAACGCTGTGTCTCACAGCTCATTATTTGGCATTTTGGGAATATTCATAGAGGATTTCGTGGCAGTCCAAATCAAATTACATGAAGACTTTATTCTTGGGAGATTTAGGACCTTAGTTTAATCTCTATTTTGGTAGTTTCTACATTAGTAATTTATTCATGTGGCTGGAATATGATGCCTATTAGTTCCTAATTTTAATTAGTTTCTATTTCCATATAATTATATTATCACTAGTTACTAGGATATTATTTTCTATTTTCAATCTACTAAGTTCCTATTCATTGTAAAGCTTTAACCAAGCCATAGATAGGCCGTTACATTGCAATAGAAAGGGAGACCTGAGGAGAAATTAATTTGTGGCGTAGTAGCCTCAGTTAGGGAGTAAAATCCATGTTCAACAGTTGAGATAGCTGTGGGTGAAAGACCCAGGGCTGAGATAGCAATCCACTACCTGCTTTCTTCTTTCCTTCTTCTATATCCCTTTCTTCTTATCCTTCATGCTCTTCTTTCTGATGTTTGGAAAAAAAAGCAGCCCCTTCAAAAAAAAAAGTCCTAGTGATCATATTTTGTCTTCTTGGTCGCAATTGATCTCCCACTGGTTCACTGGTTCAAGGTCGACTTGTTGCATTGATGTCCTATTGTTTTTATTGAAAGAAAGCTCTTGTTCTGAAAATTACAGAATTTCCAATGTCCTCTTTATTTGAGATAGTAAAGCTTAGGTATCATTTGTTTGCCAGATAAATCCATGAAACCCCAAAGCATGCTTTGTTTGGTTCAGTGGGGTGGGAAAGTGGACAGACTAGCTTCCTTAAATTAAGGAAGCCTGTCTGCTGACGTGGAGTGTCACTCTTTTCACCCCACCCCTTTTTAAAGTCCCACTAAATTAGTGGGACTTTGTGGGAAGTGAGGTATGTAATAAAAGTGGGACCCACATGTGCAACCTTTTCCCAAAATCCTTTCCTTTCCTTTTCTACTCCCCCACCCCACCACATACCCACATGTTTATTTTTCCTGCCTCTTTTTTTTCTAGAAGACAGACAATGCCTTAGGTTATTGCTGTGGTGACCTAAATTAGAGTTTTGGAGCCCTAGATTGCTCAAAGTTTAAATTAGTCAGCGAATGTGTATATACACTGCCCTATAGAGTGTTGGTAAAATTTTGACCTGGTACTCTGTTCAAGCCTTCCAGCGTGCGATGGTGCAGTTGTGCTTTCCCATTATTCATCAACTGTATTTAGTAGTCATTATGAAAGTGCTCAGTTTGCTTTTGGATTGGTACTCTGTTTGAAAATGTTTTTTTCCTCATAAATACTGTTGACATTTCTTTGAGACATTTTGTGTTGTTTTCTGTTGGGTCTTTATGAACTTCATGACTTTATAAAAGGGGCAACCTCATCAGTTTAAATGTCCTTCTGGTACTATTGTAGTGTGGAAGAGGCAAAAAAGAGAATATATGCTTGTAGCACAACAACATATCATGGTTTTCAAGCTGTAATGACAGAGGAGTAGTCTAAAAAGTTTGAAGGTAAGCTTTTGTAATTCACTTTCTATGTGAGTAATGAGATTGGATTACTGGTGGTGGTTATTTCTCTTTGCTCCCTTCCTCCCATCCATTAACATTGTTACTATAATTAGGGTTGCCTGGAGTTGTGTTTATTTTGCCGGATTCCTACATTGATCCAGTGAACAAAGAATATGGAGGTAAGTTTTTTTTCTTGCATCTCTTTGAGTTCTTGTATTCATACAGCCTTAATACCTGGAAAACACCTGCTAGTCCTAAGGGTTACCCAGGAAATTAGATTAAGACCATGCTCCAAACTGGATATTGGTATTGTTTTTTGCTTAAATATGCAATAAGAGGGTTAATCTTTTCTGCAGAGAGACATTTAATTGATGGTTGTTGCATGTCTTTAGTAAAATATCTCAGTTCATGTTCATTTCATCTTATGTCATGTTGAGGATACTGTGGGGGTATATGATGTCTCCTGGTAACAGAGGTTATTCCTTGATAGATTACTTTATCCAAATGGCTGAGAACTTTGTTTTTAAGGAGGTATCTAATCCTTTAATTAAAATGACATCGAAAAACCTAATGTTTAATCTATAGATTCATAAACATGATGCTTTAGTTAATTCATTTATTTTTAAATCTTCAAATCCTCATCCTTAAAGCACTTTAGTTGCTAAAATATGTGAAATGACCAGACTGCACAGCCCATGAGACCAGACTTTTGAATATTAGAACTGTGGAACTTCAACTTCTTTTAACTTCTTGAAGACTTGATTTTTGCAATGCTAGTGAAAGAAATGTAGACACAAAATTCTCATTTGAGAGCTATCCACCAAGGGGAAGTCAATTTGGAGGTGTTCTTTTGACTATTTGGGTGGACCCTTGCACAATGCTAAGGTTGCTCCATTGCAACTGTGCTTAAAGATTCAAGTGAGAAAACACCCTCACTGCTAAGCAGGGGTAAGAGTGTTAGACTGTTTAGATTATGGACATACCCAGACGCCTGGATTCTGCAGTTGTGGGACCCTTGTGCACTGTGTACCCCCCCCTCTCTCCCGGCCTCCCTGTCACCATTTTTCTCCTCTTCTCTCACTAATATTTGGGAGATTATTTTTCTGAAAGGAGTAAAATTCTGTAACAGAGTGTGAGTTTTTGAATGTGTTCAGTGGGCATGCCAATTTGTCAGAATTTTTAATGTGTTCTTTAATAATGAGATTCCTACCCCACCCCCTTTTCTTTTCCCTTCTCAACCTCCTTCCCATGGTATTGGCATCTAATCATGTTAGAACATTTGTTTGATTACATAAATTTTTTAACCTCTTCTGTCATGGCCTGTTTTTTTAATATTTTTTTTTTTTTTTTTTTTTTTTTTTTTTTTTTTTTTTTGTTGGATGTTCCTTTCCTCCCCCCCCCCACCCAACCACCCATCTCCTTTTTTTTTTGTAAAAGGTTTTTTTTTTTTCTATCCCCAGAGCACCCCCCCCCCCCCCACAACCTTCCTTTTTCCCCCCCGGTTTTTACTCTCTGCTTCCCCCCCAACCGGCCCTTAGACATTGTTTATTACATTTTCCTTTTTTCCCTACAGGGGACAAATACATCAATGGGGTGATCATACCTCGGCCTCCCCCTGTTCAATATGGGAGGTCACAAGGGCGATATGGTGATCGAAACAGAAACTATGACAGGCCAAGGAGAGATCCACTTCCACCACAAGGAGATGGAAGGAACTACGGGGCACAGCAGAACTACCCCTCACAGCAAAACTATTCTCCTCAGCAGAATTACCCTCCACAACAAAACTATCCACCTCAGCAGAACTTTACACCCCAGCAGAACTACCCATCACAACCTAACCTTGCGCCCCAGCAGAACTATCCACCACAGCAAAACTACGGAACCCAGCAGAACTACCCCCCACAGCAGAGCTATGCGCCACAACAAAATTATGGTCCACCAGGACAAGGAGAACGAGGTGGTCCTATGCCAGTAGGCAATAGGGATTATAGAGGAGATAATAGGAACTTTAGCCCTTCAAATGGTGGAGATTATGGGCAAGGAGCACGCACTGGCTATCAGCAAGGAGCAGGCATTGGCTATGGGCAAGGGGAGCAAAGGGATGCTATTCAAGGAGAGCAGGGGAACTATGGAGGCCAAGGACAATTTGGGGCTGAACAGGTATGTACTGTTTTTTCATTGATATTATATGTTTTTACTCTTCCAATTTGAGGGATTTCAGCTTGCTGGGGTTGAGCTAATAGGCAAGTCTCTATTTGTAAAGAAAATTGCGCTTTCTGATTAGATAATGCTGCTGATTTCAAATCAGAGGCTGAGACTAGTTCAACTAGGTTTGTGGAGTAGGGAGTATAAACCAGAATATGGATAAAAATTATAGCTTGAAAGAAAGGATCTACATCATGGTATTGGGATCAGTAGCTCACCTGGCTAATATCTATATGGATCAGCTGATATGGTTTGAATCAGATGGTGTTGCCCTCATCTTTTGTTGTTAAAACCCTGTTTTGGATAGTTTTGCCCCAGTATGTACTGATCCATTGAATTATGCTCAGAACAGATTAAATCCGAATTGACTGGTCCAGTTCTATCAGTCGAATAGGCCTCTAGTATCTGAAGAAAATTTCTATCACAGAACAAGGAGATATAGGAAAGTCTTAGGCCATTTTTTATATCAATTCTCCTTCCTTATTTTGATAATATTATATTTTTGTGTGTATTTGGTATCTATTCGCACCTATTTTTATTTAAAAGAATTAGAAGTCCCATAATCTATAATAGACTTTTTATCCATTATGGATTTTGGCCTAAAATTCATTCTTACCATTTTTGTAGTAGTTTTAATGAGCATGTGCTTATAGACTTGAAAAACAAGGGTAAGAATGTCATTTGATCTAAAATTTGAAAAACATGTCCCTCCCCACTATTTTTCTCCATAATTCCAATTGACTTTTCTAAAACCATCACCAACTTGCATCCCATTTAAAAAAACATTACAAAACTATTTACAGCTATTCACTTACCAAACTTATTTTTCATTTTTGACTAAAAATAGATTCTTGTATCCATTTCTTTTAAATAGGCAAATAGAGAATGTGAATTGATGCCAAAAAGGGCCTTTGTTATGGCATAACTCTTGACTACACAAGTCGGCATGAGTTCTTTAGAAACAGCAACTAATTTTCAGAGAGCAGGATTGCAGGGGTGGTGCTGTACCTGACATGGCTTGAAAAGAAGCTGAAAATTGATCTGAAACAGTGAGTACTGCAGATTTTGTAAAGCATTTAATAGGAGAAAACAGTAGAACAAAAGATTGAAGAGTTAGCATATTATCTGCAGTAGGATTTAGAACTAAAAGAAGAGGAAGTAGCAGTAAGCTAGAAGACAAGCCTTCACCCGCATTTTGCAGGGCTCAATTGCCTAAAGCTCTTGAAAAGAAAATGGAAGTAGCAGTAAGCTAGAAGACAAGCCTTCACCCGCATTTTGCAGTGCCCAATAGCTCAAAGCTCTTGAAAAGAAAATGGTAAATCTAAAAGCTTGTCCATTGCTGGGGTTATATGTAATTATAATCTAAAATTAATTTTTATTAAATTTCCTAAATGATTTGTAAAAGAGTTCCCAGTTGCTCTTCAAACTGAATAAATTAAATAGATTCAAAATAGAACCCCTCTTGCATGTTATTGTATATTTAACTCAAATTCCTAAAAGTAACACTGCTACTCTATGGAATTATAACTATGGCTGGACATAACATATTACCCCTGAACAAGTACCCAAAGCTGATAAAAACTATCCAAGATTTAAAAACTGTAGTTTCCTAGGTTCAATAAGGCCACTCTTTTTCCCCTTCCTGATGGGTAGGTAAGTTATTAGGAGAATTAAACACAAGATCTAATTGTTGCAAGGTGTTGGTCCATTTAATTGCTTTAGGGGCCCAAGAAACTGATGAACCTTGCCAACATGAGCAATCTTATCATTGGTGAGGGAGAGAGGGCATGGCTTAGAAAACCTTCACTGAAGTTCACCAAAGTCAGGTTGGATCAATTGCAAAACGGAGCCTTGGTGGTGGCGGTGGCGGTAGTGAGAGAATCTGGGTGCAGGCAAGAGGAAAGGTGGTCAGGCATTAAGAGTTACCTGGAAACCAACAGTGGATTAATCTCAGGGATGAGTGTGGTGTAACATGTTAGAGGGAGGGTCAGGGAGGGTCAGGCTAGCTTGTTGGAAAGGAGTTAGTAGAGTTAGTGAGAGATTTGTAGGTCTGAGGTTGATGTGGGTATCAGGCTATCAGCCATCAACAAGTGATTAAGAAAGATTTAAGTGTTGGGGCCAAAAACAGTGGTGGAAAGCAGAATGAGATTTTCATGGGGCATGTAAGAACAACAGATTAGGCAACCTTGAGCAATGATTTCCTGGTTTCTATATTTTAGAGTTGGCAACATTGTATTCAAAATTTATTTTTACTGTGCTTTTACAGTGTCACTTCAAATCTATTGTGGGTTGTGCTGCAGGGGCGATACTGAGAAGAATTTTTCATGTTGATTGATCGTGGGAGAAGACCAAACGAAATCATGGAAATAGCAAAACCGATCAATCTCTACTACAATATTGGAGCTGTAAAGAAACAAATGTTTTTTTTCTTCTTGGGTAGAAATTAAAAAAACAAATATTGATCTCCGATAGATTGATTCTCTTGTTTCATGCTGTTTGTTAATGAAGTAATGATAGGCGTGTTGCATTTGAAGATCTTGAATTCTGGTTCTTTTTCCCCTACTATGCGTCGTCAATCCTTCGTATGAAAATGGTGCATGTTTTATTAGCAACTCATTACTTTTAAAAAGATTATTAGGAAAGAACAGGGGCAAAATTGTGGGGGATTTTATTTTCTGGCATGAAGGAAAAACTCTTTAATCCGTTACGATTTTCCAGAGGAAGATCGGCAGATTTGGAGTATATCTAAAACAAGACGGTTCACTTTCAAGAGTTGTTACCATATGCTGGCATATATACAGGACGAGCAGATATTGTCTGCTCCATCAACTTCTCATTGTCCAGGTTATACATACATATTTATTCGTGATGAGCTTTAGAAAATCTTATGGAATAGTCGAACCATACAAAAGGTAAGAGACGACGGGGCACATATAGCTGGGATGTTGTTACAAATGAGATTGTGAAGGAGAGCATAGTTGACTCAATGGCTGATAAAGGAAGTGAGAACTGTAGGTCAACTCGCCAGGTCAAGACACCAAGTTACTGACTATTACTTGGTAGAAGAGGAAAGCTGAATTACATTACAAAGAATTAAAATGATTGGCTAATGATTAGATAGAATATTCTATGATACTTTGTTTTAGGTTTTGATGTTTGGGTCTTGTCCCACTATATAAGGGAAGATATGAATAGTGTAAGGGTATGAATGAAATTAATCTCAATTTGCCTCCTCTGTTTCTACATTGCTCTCTTAAACCCTCTCTGTCTTCTCCTTTCTTTTCTTAACTGTAACATTTGGTCCGACCTGTCCGGATGGCGGAAGGGACTCGCTTCAGGCATATAGATGAAACCATCAAAAAGTTGAGCGCCGATTCTGCCGCTCAAGGAGCAACTTTAGCTACTCTCAGTGAAGTTGCTTCGGAGCAGAAATCCACACTTGAAGATCATCATAATACACTGCGAGAACTGGTCCTCCGTCTCACAACCATGGATGGCCGAATAGAGAATGCCCTGAGAATCGGCCCTTCATCATCAAACAACCCTAACCCGAGCCTTTCCCCTGCTCCAACAATACCAAACATTCCCGTAGCCGTTCCCTTTACCACTGCTTCCAACCCCACTCTGTCCCAAGGTCCCTTTTAGCCCAACACTGGAGCCATACAAACTTGTGTTGCCAAGCTCGACTTTCCAGTCTTCAATGGCGAAAACCATCGGGATGGATATTCTAGGCCGAACGATTTTTCAAATATCATGCCACCTTTGAAAATTAGAAACTTACTGTAGCCTCATTTCACATGGAGGGCGCAACACTCGGATGGTACCAATGGATGCATCGTTCAAGGTTGTTTACCAATTGGGCCACCTTCACTCGAGCTTTAGATTTCCATTTTGGACCATCTGAGTTTGATGATCCTAGAGATGCTTTCGCCAAGTTAACACAAACTTCTTCAATTGTAGAATACCAAACATGGTTTGAAAATTTGGCTAACTGAATCTTTGATTTACCTCAATCCTTTCTTATGAGTTGTTTTATATTAGGCCTGAAATCTGAAATTCAGCATGAAGTCCGAGCACTCCGACCTACCGACATGACTACCACAGTTGGATTAGCTAATTTGCAAGAATCCAAACTCCAGGAAGCTCATAGGTCTACCTTGCGCATCATTCCCATATCCACCAAACCCCCGATGTTGCCCACACCACCGTCCTTTGTGGGAATTAAAAACCCATCCAACTCAAAATTTCCTCTGTTACCAGCAACTCATCGCACACTGCCAATCAAGCAATTGACACAAGCTAAGATGCAACTGAGAAGAGAAAAGGGGCTCTGTTTCAACTGTGAAGAACGATTCATTTCAAATCATAAGTGTAAAATCAAGCAGCTGCTACCGTTGGAATATGATGATCCAGGGGAAGACGAAATTGACGATGCCTCAGAGAACATCTCCGGCACCCATGAGAGCACCATGTTGACTGAACCAATCACCCTGATCGAAATTTCACTACACTCGATGATCGGTGAAGCATCCCCAACAACGATTCGCTTTCCTGGTAGTGTCAAGGGACAAGCAATTCAAGTTCTGATCGATGGGGGTAGTACATGTAGCTTCTTGTAGAGTCGAACAGCACATCAATTAGGAATCCTTGTGGAAGCAGCACCTCCAATGGCGGTGATGGTGGGCAATGGAAGTCGCTTGGTTAGTGAGGGGATAGTGTGCGACCTTAGTGTGAATCTCCAAGGGCATCGACTCAGTATGGACACCCTAATCTTACCTCTGTTTGGTGCGGACCTAGTCCTAGGAGCACAATGGTTGGCCCGGTTTAGAAATGTGATGTTCAACTACAAAAACCTTAGCTTGGAATTCTATGATCAGGATCGATTGATTTCCATAAAGGGAGACAAACCACGACCACCTAATCAACTTCAATACCAAGGGATGAGGCATATCTTGGGAACCCATGATTTCGTGGGCTTTTACATGCTCTTTGTGGATCATACGGCCCAAGCCCAAGAAGCGTGTGATAATCATGAACTTAAGCTCCTGCTGGAGCAATATGAAGAGGTGTTCGACGAGCCCATGACCATGAGATCCACCTTCAAACTGGGTCCCAACTAGTCAATGTGCGACCGTATCACTACCCATATTTTCAGAATGATGAGATCGAATGGCAAGTGGGTGAGATGTTGCGAAGTGGCACCATACGGCATAGCACAAGCCCATTTTCATCTCCCGCATTATTAGTCAAGAAGAAGGACGGAACTAGGCGTTTTTGCGTCGATTATCGGGCCTTAAACGCTATCACCATTGGTGACCGTTTTCCCATTCCGACTATTGAGGAGTTATTCGATGAATTGCACGGGGCCCATTATTTCACAAAGTTGGATTTACGGAGCGGGTACCATCAAATCCGGGTTAAGAAAGAGGATATTGCCAAAGCAACATTTAGAACTCATGAAGGCCATTATGAGTTCTTAGTTATGCCTTTCAGCCTAACTAATGCCCCTTTGACTTTCCAAGCACTCATGAACTTTGTCTTTAAACCCTATTTACGACAATTCATTTTGGTTTTTTTTTTTTTTTGATGATGTGTTAATTTACAGCAAAACATGGCAGACCCATCTTACACATTTGGAGATAGTTCTTACCACGTTGAGGGCCCATGGGCTATTTTTGAAGCACGACAAATGCACGTTTGGCCACAAGAAAGTGGCCTACCTGGGCCATGTTATAACAGCTCAAGGCTTAGAGGTTGATCCCCAGAAGATAAGCTCCATCCTCACTTGGCCCAACCGACGATCAACAAGAGACATATGTGGCTTCTTAGGTATCACAGGATACTACCGCCGGTTCATCAAGGGTTATAGCCAGATAGCATCTCCCTTAACAGATCTGCTGAAAAAGGGGAGCTTCACTTGGACGAAGGATGCCGACCGTACCTTCCGGAAGTTGCAGGAATTGCTCACCCAAGCACCGGTTCTAGCCTTACCGAATTTCACCGCTCCCTTCACTGTAGAGATGGATGCATCAAGTGTTGGCATCGGAGCAGTTCTTTCATAGAACGGGCATCCCATCGCCTATTACAACAAGAAATTGTCGCCAAGGATGCAAGCAGCCTTCGTCTACGCACGCGAGATGTTCGCCATCACACAAGTTGTAGCGCGATGGAGGCAGCATTTGTTGGAGTCTTGGTTTCATATTTTGATGGATCACCGCAGCCTACGAGAACTCACCGCCCAAGTGATTTAGACGCCCAAACAACAAGAATGGTTGGGTAAGCTTCTTGGTTATGATTTTGAAATTGTTTACAAACCAGGTGCTGTAAATTAAGCTACAGATGCACTCTCGCGAAACTCCGAAGCTTCTCTCGCCTTGCTCACCCCAGCTACTTCTTCCCAACTCTATTGGATGAGCTAAGAGCCGCTACTGCTGCGTTAGAAGAATTGCAATCAATATGCCAAAAATTGAAAAGCGAACCAAAAGCACCATCACGCTATACCCTGCATCAAGGTATCCTTTACTAGGATGGAAAAATTGTCATTCCTGGTAAATCCCATTGCAGCAACAATTGTTGCAAGAATTTCAAAATTCTGTCCATGGAGGCCATGCTGAATACTACAGGACTTACAAGCGTTTGGCTACCAACGCTCATTGGAAAAATATGCTAAATGATGTTAAGGCCTATGTGGGAAGATGCCCCACTTGCCAAGAGATGAAATCACTACACACCTCTCCCGCCGGCTTGTTACAACCCATACTAGTACCTGATCGAGTGTCGGAAGACATATCCCTTGACTTCATCGTCGGATTGCCAACCTCTAACTCCAAAATTGTTGTCATGGTGGTTGTAGACTGATTGAGCAAATATGCCCACTACTGTGCACTCCCTAGTCACTATACCAACTTTAAGGTGGCTACTCTATTCACTAAGGAAATCATATATCTCCATGGACTTCCCAAAACCATTGTGAGTGATCGAGATCCTATATTCATCAGCAATTTTTGGAAGGATCTTTTTAAATTGCAGGGCATAACATTGGCCATGAATACGGCTTACCACCCACAAAATGATGGTCAGATAGAAGTTCTCAACAGGGGATTGGAAATGTACTTACGTTGCTTTGCCGCAGAGGAGCCCCAACGATGGGAAGAGTATTTGTGTTGGGCTGAGTTTTGGTACAATACAACGTATCACTCAGCAATCGGTACCACTCCATTTGAGGCATTATATGGTCGCCACCCTCCCACTATTGCTCGCTACATTCCAGGCACATCTGCCATTGATGCTATGGATCAAGAATTAAAGAGTCGGGACAACCTCATTTCACATCTCAAATGTCATTTACAACAGGCCCAAGATTGCATGAAAAACCAAGCTAATAAACATAGGGTGGACAAGACATATCAAGTTGGAGATCGGGTTTATGTTCGCCTACAGCCTTATCGACAGCGAGGTCCATTGCAAATCGAGGGCATTCCAAGCTAGCTCAAAAAAATTATTTCAGCCCTTTTCAAGTAATTCGCAGAGTTGGGGAAGTGGCATATGAATTACAACTTCTCGAATCATCACAGATTCACTTTGTTTTTCACGTCTCCCTTCTCAAACCCTATCTTGGAGAGCCTCAATGCAGCAATGCCACTACCCAAAGAGCCCACTCCAGCTCCAAAACCAGTAGTTGTATTGCAACAATGCGAGAGGCCAATGCGGACCATATTCCTCAAGTTCTTATTCAATGGCAAGGAAAACCACCTGAAGAAGCTACTTGGGTCGATATGGCATCGTTACGACGTGAATTCCCTGAGCTAAACCTTGAGGACAAGGTTCTCTTGGATGGATATGGCAATGTTACAAATGAGACTGTGAAGGAGAGCATAGTTGACTCAATGGCTGATAAAGGAAGTGAGAACCGTAGGTTAACTCGCCAGGTCAAGACACCAAGTTACCTTGCTGATTATTACTTGGTAGAAGAGGAAAGCTGAATTACATTACAAAGAATTAAAATGATTGGCTAATGATTAGATAGAATATTCCATGATACTTTGTTTTAGGTTTTGATGTTTGGGTCCTGTCCCACTATATAAGGGAAGAGATGAACAGTGTAAGGGTATGAATGAAATTAATCTCAATTCGCCTCCTTTGTTTCTACATTGCTCTCTTAAACCCACTCTGTCTTCTCCTTTCTTTTCTTAATTGTAACAGATGTTGTTATGCTCATGTAGTTTGTTACATGTGTGGGCTGGGGTTCTCTCCACCCACAGGCTCTTCTCCATCTATAATTGCAATTTGCTTCAGTCCTGAGCATTACATGCGCAAGACGATTCAGCCGACTGTCCGATCATGCCAAACAAATCTTGGCCGTTGATGGTGGTAGGAGGGAAACCCAAAGATATAGGGATAGCTATGGGAGTATGAACATTTACTTGAATCGTATCCATAGTTATCAAGGCAGAGAGGCGACCAAAGCATTTAAGGGTTTCTCCAAGCATCATGGCGAGTCTAGGGTATGTTTACATTGACAAAACTTATGGGATGTGTTAGGGTTTTGTAAAGGAGGTGTGGGATAAGTTAGGGTTTTAATAAAACAATATGGGTTGCTTTTGAGATACCAAAATTACTGTAGAGCTGAAATGAGAGTTTGGGGTTGGGTATGGGTTGGTTTTCTTTCTTTCTTCGTTTCTTTCTTTTCTTTTCTGTTCTATTTCTGTTGCAAGATACAAAAGAGGGCGGGGGGTTGCAAGGTTTGGGAGGGGTGGGGGTGGTTTCTTGGGCATGCTGTAGGGTAGGGAGGGGCCTATATGGGGCTGCAGTGGAGGGGAAAGGGAAGGGGAAGAGGGGCTAGAATGGGAGAGGAGGGAGGCTGGGATGCACTAATTAGATCTTAGTGTTTAGGATCATCTACTATTGTTTTTGTTGCAAGAAATTTCAGAATTCGAATCCCCTAAGCCAGCTTGAACTTGGTGAAGCAGATGGTGCGTGAATTCTTCTCAGACGACACGCCTTCTTATCAAACGGAACAGTCTATCTAAGCATTGTGATTGTGGAGCAATTACAAGGCGCGCCGTCTTGAGAGTCCATTTTGTGTTTCATCTCAAACGAGCATGCCATCTTATCAGACGGAGCAGGCACGCCTTCTTCGGGACTTCTAAATAGAAGGCATGCCTTCTATAGGCCTTCTTAGTAGAAGGTGTGCGTCTTCTCAGATGGTCCAATTGTCTGAGCTACTATGATTCACTAGTTACAAGTGAATCACAGTAGCTCAGACGGACTGCTCATTCTGATCAGAAGGCGCACCGTCTGGGCATTCTTCCCTTCTTTTTTTGTTATCGTTTTGTTGTTGTTGTTGTTGTTGTACCTAAACCTTGTGCTACTTTACTCCAGGGAAGATATGGCCTATGGATAATCCATAATTTTTATGGCTATGCACCCTATAGAAAATGTACTATCCTAGTTGTTATTTGTGTTAATTTTCATGTTAGCAACACATTTATGGTGATAGAAAAATTAAAGGCCAAACTAATAAAATTCCCCAATTGTATTTTATCATTTATTGATATAGTGAGTTTTCTCAATGACAAGTCAATATTGGATTTGATATTTCACTTTCTCTTTCTCTTTAGTTCATATTTAGTCCATGAATGCCTGGAAGTCCCCTTTGACTCTCTCAATTCCTTGCTTTCTTTGTAACTCGTGCATACATAACACCATTCCATGTATGCTTTAATTGTGAAGATTTCTTTCTTTTGGTAGGAAAGACAAATGACATCATTGAGGATATCCATATTGATTTAGGGATGTCCAAACACAAATAACATCCTCTTGGGACATTTCTTAGGTCAAATGTGGAGGATGTCAAAGTGCACACACAACAGCTGTTGGTAAGAGATCAACCCATCATGAAGTAGTTAAAGTTCCTTCTTGAATAGTACAAACCAAGAGGTATGTTGTAGCTAGTACAATTCTTACAAAATATGATTTTCCACTATTCAAATGTATCATTGCATTTCCAAGAAAATCATACAAGAAATTTTGTCACAAAAATATATATGATCAAGCATCCATACAAAAAGACATATGAGCGTCAGCCCATTACACAAACAACATAAATAGTGTGGACTACAAATCATGAGTCAACATCATCATCGGAAGGATGTGGTGCTGGAGGAGGGATCTTCAAGTGGTCCATGATATGATGTATGAGAGTCTCTAGCGATCCTATATTGCTCCTCATCTCGCTCTGGACAAAATCCAAGCGATCATCAAACTGCTCTTGGATAGAGTCCAAGCGACCATCAAAGTGCTCTTGGAGGCGGGAGATGCGGTTGTCATAATCTTGGAACTCAACTGACTATGGTGGAGGACCACCATTCTCTTGCTGCTCCTCCCCTTCCACTTCCATCCGTTGAGACTCATCATGGCATGCTTCTTCAACTTCGGGTGCATGTGAGGAGGGGGTTGTCGGCAGTTTTTTGAGAGGACAACATGGGGAATGACGGACCTCGTCCTCAAAGCTAATTCCAAATTGCTGGAAGACCTTTGTGAGAAGACTTCCATATGGTAAACTCATATTGCCTGGTAATTGCTGTCTGAATCATGTACGGCAATAGGATATATGGAAGGCAGAGAGGTTGCTTATAGATAACACAATGAGTGATGTACACTTGAAGAGACATGACCTCAGACTTGTGACCCTTCCTAGGAAGAATGTTCAATTGGGTGATGTGGCTCACAACCTTAGCCTAACCATGGAACATGGTTTGTTTGATGCTTTTGAGGCATTGTGGCCAATGGTCTTGAAGCACAAGATGCCTATATATGGTATTCAGGATAGGGATGGTCTTCCATGTTTATGTCTCGGGGGGCTACTTCTTTGTAGGTCCAAAAACGTAGTTCACCCACAATGGAGATCCCCAATATGGTATTCAGGATAGGGATGGTCAGACCTATCTCTATACCTTTCACATAAGAGGTGATGTTCAACTCATTTCTCGACCCTTCATGCCTTAGGTTGGCATAGAAATGTTTAACTAATCTAGGGTAAGTGGGGTCCCTAGCTTTTAAAATGGCACTCCACCCCAAATCCTAAAACAAAGTCTCGATGTCAAAACGAACGAAGGCATCAAAATCAATACTCTTACCCTGCTCAATGTTTCTAGCCTCCAATTTTTCAAATTTTGCACGGGCTTTGTTATCCCTAAACCACTTGTCCCTTCGTCTGTTAGCTGGAGGAGCCCTAGGGAGTGATTCATGAGGGGACTTATCACGTGCTCTAGAAGTAGAGGCACCTTTACTTTTGCCTCAAATTTGATGCATTCTTAGCACAAACCGTTATTGACAATAAATACCTGTCAAGCAAAAGAATGAGTAAATTATCAACTAGAAATGACAGTTTGAAATTCATCAAAATGAACTTAGAATGAAGTTAAAATAGCATGCTTTTGGTAAATCATTAAAAGACACCCCCCGGCTCTCAAAAAAAAAAAAGGAATGAAAGAAAAGGTGATATGTATAAAATATGGGCATATAAATATTTCCATCAATCCTATATATAGATAACAGTCTGATCTTCCATGCACACTTACCTGCTCTCAATCCTTACAGTACTTCTTATAGCACGCCATGCAGTCAGCGCAGCAAAAGGAATTGCGCTTGCCTCCTACAAGATTAGACAAAAATTTGGCCACTATAAGTCTGCAAGATTAGCATACAAATGCAATTTAAAAAGAAAAGCTAGACATCTTGAAACAACATCCAGTGATATGCAGAAAAAGTACAGCTAAAAAACATGGGGAGGAATCCAAGTTAAAAAGAAAATTACTGATAGAAAAAAAAATGGAAGTTATGGAATATGTTTCTAGAAATACTGATGGAAAACACAAACTAAATTAGGCCATGGCATTTAAAAGGAATTAACCTTGAGAAATAAACTTATTAAGAATGGAAGATGCAATGCAAAAACCGATGCCTAGAAAGATCAAATACTCAAGTCCTTAGTGACCCAATTTCAGAAAGCAGGGGGAAATAGCCTTGTTCATCACCAAAGGATATATGTACACTGTGGAACATCATTCTCCTGATTAGGAGAAAGCTCAAATTAACCAACGATGCTTCTCAATATTATTTCTCACTAGGTTTGTTTAGGGCATGTTTGGTTACATGAGCCTGGAGATTTCAAATATTTAGAGATTTCAAATCTATAGATTTCAAATCTATGGAGTTATAATTTATAAAATTAGATGTTTGGTTGTGGAATGAAATCGTGGAGTTCATCATAAAAACTATTTGATCGCGTGATTTTGGAATGGCAAATGTATGCTTTTTGAAATCTCCGGATTTCACCCTACCCATAAATCTCGGTTTCGTTTTGTGTAGGTGATCTCTGATTTCATGAATCGAGCGTTCCCACGGGTATATTTCGATTCTGATCCGTTTCGGTTCTGTCCGGCCTAATAGTTCTTTGGTCCATCATTGTTCTAAATTCTACACTCCTAGAAAATACTCCAGAAAAGTGCAAGAAGATCAAAAGCAACTAGCTCTGATGACTCTGTCTATTGGTAATATGAACTCCTTTAACTTCCCACATGGATGTAGGAAAGTGGAAGCTTACTACAGGATTCTCAATTGTATGCAATCTCCAAGGTTCTTCCAAGAAAATGAGTGAATCAAAACAAACCTCAACTCCAATACTATCTTTCAAAGACAATGTGAACTTTACTAATTCCCCTTTCAAGTATAAAACAGAGTATCAATTCATGCCTCATTAGAAAACAGAAACTAACTTCTTCGATCACAAATATTCCTAATAAAGAGTTATTTATTGGTAAAACAAACATCATATATAATTTCTTTTCCGGAATAATAAACAATACAATTGAAAGATCTTATTCAAAAAACAAGAAGTGGTTCTGAAAAGCAAGAAAAAACATTTTTTCAGTTCAGAAAAAAAGGGGGAAAAACAAAAGCTTGTAGACTAATTCGGTTCTCCTCTAAACTCTTGGCTAGCTCCACATAAATGTGCATTTATACTCTAAACTGAGTTCTGGAATTCTTGTTGGCAACTGGTAACAAGGTTTACTCTATCTTTTTGTACTAATTATGAAGTCAATCTATGGTCGGTGAGAATCTTTTGTGCTGCTTAAATAACTTATACCTCCCACTAGGAAAACACATCTAGATTAGGCATAGGCTGTTTGAAGATTTAAATTCATCTAAATGTTTTTGATAAATGCAGGAAACTTGAGAGCCTTTTACAAAGGGCTTATCTGATCAAATTTTACTACATAATCTTTCGTAAGGCATTCTGAGTGAGTTATTTCAGCTTCACAATTTGTTTCCTTTTCCATGTTACAAACTTCAATCAATCAAGTAGAGCATTAAATTCAATTATTATATGGTGGTGAACAATTATTTAGTTTATTGAATTGATAAAATCATAAGAAGGATAAGACTGTCGTTTGGTTCTCTATGGAGGGCATGGTTGTTCTCTCTCTCTCTCTCTCTCTCTCTCTCTCTCTCTCTCTCTCTGTCTCTCTCTGTCTCTGTGTGTGTATTTCCTCTGTTTGAACATGGGTAGTATATTTCTCAAAAGAGAAATTTCTTCCTTTCAAGTACAAATATCAAATAAGAGAGAAAATAAGGACAAATCCTACTCATAATGATCCACCAATTAGCTTCCTTGACCCCTTCATTGCAGCCTAAGAACATTGAGAATGCATAGCATACATTCTCTAAAGGACATATTAACAACTTTCTGAAAGGAACTGGGTATAACACGGTAAACCTCTTCCACCTCATTAAAAAACTCATCAAGTTACCCCTACAGCAATTAGTTTAATTTGTGTCGGTGTTGCTCCAAAAACATGTTTGGCGTGCAAGAGAGCTGACCTGCAAAACACATGCTCGACCGAGTCAGTTGAGTGATGCCTCCAACAATCAAGTCAGTGGAAGCACACACACCTTTAGAAGAAAAGAACACTAGTTGGAGTGCTTGACCAATTAGGGAGTAATTAAAAAATACCCACCTGTTAATGATGAAAGTGTGGGTATCTATAGATCTAGGAGATTACCTTAGCCATGTGATGATGGAGTTTGTCTTGAACTCTTATGATCGCTTCTAACTTCTCCAAAGAAAGAAATTTTTTTGGATCCTTACTGCTTTAAGCATTTGTCTTTCAAGCTTTATCCCTATCCTTTGAGACAAAAAGAGTAAGTGCTTCTTCTATTACCCTTTCATTTCGTTATTCTCACCATTAGAGCTCTTGTGGTAATAAAAAAAAATCTTTTTGCAATTATCCTTGGTACGGTGATGTGTTTCTCCTTTCTTAGAAATCCCTTTGATTTCCATTCATAAGATAACCTAAGCCCAGCAAGTATGGGAGTGAAGTCCATTGCTTTGAAGCCCCCTAGGTCTTCGAGACGTGCTAAGCCCTCTGGCTCTGCTGCTGGATGTGACACAGCGAGTGAAGAGAGTGATGCCCTCACTCAAGTGAGGACACTCGAAATGTCGAGCCCTCCTCTTCTACCCCTTGTCAAGATTCTACCAATAATATTTCTGGAGAGTCCGACCAGCTCCAAAGTTCCTAACCAAGTGGTCAATAGCCAGGAAGAAAAATCCCAGCATGCGAGCTCGTTTTAAGGTGAAAAGGAAGAAATAGATTGAAAGCCTTCTCCCGAAGAGCTTAAAGCTAAGCGAAGAAAACCATGCCCCCCCAAGCACATCGACTTTGATCCTAGTACCTCTAGCCCCAAATTTTACCGAAGAGGATCTAGAACTTCTCCAAGTTTGTTATGCTATTCTGGATGAGTACATTCTTTGTGTCCCTTCCAAGCATGAACGTGCCCCTTCAAGGTGAATTTTCAGTCTATGAGGATGCTTTCAAAAGTGGATTTAGGCTTCATGTTCATCTTGTTTTCATAGAAATCCTTTAACCACTTTGGGGTGTTCGGGCATGTTACCACCGAAGTTGGCGAAACATTATTTGTTTCTCGAGCTTTCGCAAACAGGAGGAGGTTGGCATCACCCCCACCCTTAATTTGTTCTTACACCTTTTTTATGGCCAATAAACAAGAACAAGACCTTTGGTTCTATGTTTTTAAACGAATCTCTTCTCAATCAGGCTAGGATGGTAACTTTGTTGGAGAAGGGACCCTACCAACCAACACCAAAGGGTGGAGGCCTAGGTATGTTTTTGTTCGACCAGTGTCCATTCCTTCTTTCCCAATTACATGGTCTAGAGGTCCCTTGGAGAATTCGAATAACTTTCTAGATCTGAATGAGTTCGAGCAGATAGCCTAGGACTGAAACTTGCAGATCCCTATCGACGACTGAAATTTAGGAGCAGTAAATGGATATTGTCCAAAACACCCAAGCATTCTACATTTTTTGGGGTTTCTTACTAGTGAGCTTCCATCTTCTTATGGTACCGAATAGGATTTTTCTTCCTCGTGACATTCTTAACCTTTTATGTTTGGTTGTTGTGAGTGTAGTGTTGCTTGGAGAAGAGGAATTTGAGGCAGCCGCCTTTTAGAAAGATTTCGAGGATGCAGAAACGCGGCATCTGACTAAACCTAACAAAATTTGGGGTTCTTGTGCTTTTGCTCCTTGGGGGAAACAAGCCTCTTGTCCTATGAAGAGTGAAGACCCTCATCTGATCTTCCTCCTAGGCCAAGTAAAAAGTAGCGGAGTTCGAGCTGTCTGAGCAAGCCCCTAATTGGTGAGTAGCCAGACAATGAGTCCCCTAGCAATGCAACTGCTACTAGTGCTGCCTTTCCGACCACACCATCTGCTCCAAAGGGCCCTTCATCTTCTAGTTCCGGCCTTTCCAAGGGGTCTATTCTTTGTCCAAATTGGTCAATAAACAATGAGTCATCCATATTCAACGATCAGGATGGCTCAAGAATTGCAAATGATTGGTTGATCGACATTCTTTTGTCTGCCAACCAACGGTATCTTCGTGGGATGGGTTGTCCCCAAACTCACAATATAACAGAGGTATGTTTGAGCAACTCTGTACTTGTTTCAGTTTTTTGAATCATTCCTCTAATGGTTAGTTCCCTCATTATAGGATGGCACGTGCCCTTATTCAATCATTGGGCGAGAGTAGGTACGCTGCTCGAGAGGATATTTTCTCTATCTGACAGCTGGAATAGCTTATTAAGGATCAAGAGGTGAGGCAATTGGGTTTGCATTTGAGCAAGGAGACATGGATTGCTTGGGTGGCTGAATTCGTCGGAGAGGTTGTAGTCCTAAAGGGACAAAATGAAGCTACCAAACTAGCCAAAGACTCTCTCCAAACGCAACTGAAGGAAGTCCAAGGTTCCCTGGTACGAAAGGAGCTTGGTAGGGAAGGAGAAGACCCTTGCCGACAAGGAGAAAGAGATTTTTGGTTTGCTAAAGAATCTTCAAGCTTCTGATAAAGAAGTTGCTCGACTGAGCCATTTGATCAAGCAAAGGATACCCGCCACTTTGAAGACATTCCTAATGAGCTTCACCATGAGGTGATTAGGATATGGGAAAGGACGAGGAAGTGCCGTCAATTTATGGAAAAGGTAGCTACACCAGGTTACCAATATGCTCGAAGGGAAACTTTCTCAAGCATTATTGGTGAGTTCAAGGACCTAGACTTAGAGAAGTTCAAGAGCCTGATTGACCCTGGGATCTTCAATGATCTTAAGGTTCCTCGTCCCAAATGGTGTCAAGGTCGACCACATTTTCTCAAGCCTCAGGGAGTGGATGTCACACCCCACTTGCCGATCTCGGTTACCCGCCCGACAACCCTTGGGAGTGATCCATCACAAGATCCACGGTTTTAGTCTATCAACAATAATAAATAAAAATATAGACAATCAAGAACAATAAATGTTCAATAAATGAATTAAAGAATTACAGGAATCCAAATACTCCAATAACAATAATAAATGAAAGAATAATGAATAAAATGAATATGAGTTCAACGGAAGCAATCAAAAGAATTATATCAATTTCTTTCCAGTTTCCTTTTCTAAGGCTAAATAGTGTTTGTCATGAATTTCAAGATAGGGTGTCCTCCAGTTCTTCTCCATTCGCTGAGCGAACTTTCTAACCACTTTTCGTCTCTGACCATCAATAGGTGTGATAAGCGCACTCCATGCACCAGCAGGAGCTCCCGCACAGGCTATCTCCATTTCCCACTGCCGGTGCCACATCCTCTTCATACGAGATGGTTCCTTCATAGGAAACCAGTCCATCTTCCAATACAATTCCTTCATCTGTGCAGGCTAATAAACATATACAAAATAAAGGAGTGAGTTCTAGAGAACTCAGTAAGAACAATTACAATTCCCATCAATTATTCAACAAAGCATAAATGCATAAATGATATGAATGAGTGCAAGGTATGAATGATACTATGATTTCTAACTTTGCAAGTCTCTAACAACTGACATGCTTTAAGATATACACCAGCTCTCCTCTGGGTAAATCTAGTCACTCTTATCCGGCAAGGACTGGTTACCTCTATAGGGATCCTGGGCAAAAAGGAAAAGTCCACACCTGGCTCTCAAACCATGGCTGAGTTTAAGTCAACACTCTCTCACCACGACCATTGGTAATGAGTACTGGCGCATGTCGGGGTTTCTAATCCAATGCAAGGTCATACAGGTAACATGTCTACATGAAGTCCAGATACATCCCCTATGGCACCAACCAACTCGGTTCAGTATCCTTCGCAACCTAGGAATGAGAACCCTCACGGACTGGCTACCGCTGTTGGACTCCACTCCTTAACCCTATGGTCTTCCACATATTATTGGGGCGGAAGCTCTCATGACTCCTCACGACTCTCGGTCCATTCCTTGAACGTCCATGAGCCCAACCCTAACATATGCAACCCTACCATTTATATGACTAACAGTAGACCAACGTCACATCACTGTCATCACGGGTCATCCGGTTTCAATCCCCCTACCGAAAGGGTAGTAGCATGTGGGGTACCTAGCCATGCAATTCTAGACTCTACCTAAGAATGTCATCAAACAGTCATGACAATGCTGGAGACATCAGCAGGCATGTGTCCCATTCCACATCCTTCTGATATCCCAAGCTAAGATATCCCTAAGGAATACATCATTCATCAGAACCTTACACTATGTATCATTAGTATATTACAATTATAACCAACAAAGTATATATGTAAACAAGACAAACAACAGTAATATAACAAGATTAATATATAAGACATGACTATAGCAGCATATATAAAGGCTAATGCTAACAGACATTGGACTAGCATGTTCAAGTCTATTCATAAGATAGGATTGAATGTCCTTACCTGCATATAAGTAAACTGTCCGTAAAAAGAGATCCGTAAACTATTACAAGACTTTCTTTTCAAACAGAGTATACCTAAACACAGGGTTACAATAATATATAAGTTAATTGAATCAAGGTGGATCAAAACCAAAAGTCATTTGGTCACTGTTTACCAGCCAGTCGCTTGGGCTGGTCGCATAGGTTGAGCGACCGCCACTAGTGACCGCCCCAAAAATAGAGAGTTTCAATCTGAAACTCAAGCTCCTGATCACCCGTTTTCAATCCGGATTTCGAGTGATCATGACCTAAATCTCGAATCTAACACTCCTAAAGCCAAAGGGTGAAGGAATCCTAACAATTACCATCATTGGATTACCTAGAACTCTCCCCTTGACTGGATTATCCTTTTCACAAAAGCAGGGTTTCGTTTTCGGATGAATCACCTCAAGAAGATTGGAAAGAGAGTCACAAATGAATCAAAAGGGTAACCACAATGATGAGGGGATGGGTTAACACGAAATTTAAAGACAAAGGAGATAAAGGATGAAGGGTGAATCCATTACCTCACTCCAGAACACCAGAAAAAGGGAAGGACTGATCTCCAGATCACTGCCAGCACTTCAGATCCACTTTCGGCACTTCTCCGCAGCCGTCTGACCTCCAAAAACGGTAACCACGAATAAAATATTCGTAAGTTGGACGAGGGTTACCTTTTATAGAAGTCAGGGAGCAAAATAGGGCAAAACCTCGAAAACAGACCGGGCGGTCGCTTGGTTTAATTGACCGCCACTAGCAACCGCCCCCATGTAATTTGCCATACAAGGGTGCTTTTGCTAGGGGGTTGATATCCAAGTACAACCTAGCCCTAAAGAAGAGATGGGGGAGATCTTACCTTCATTCCGGACATCTCCGAACAACACTTGTCTTCCAGAAGACCAACTACCAAGCAAGGCAGGCTCTTCAGACAGAGGATCCAGATCCATGGGTTCAGGGTATGGATCATGGACTTCTATCCGAACACTCCACAAACTTACCCGACTAGACCTTCGGGTTCTCGGACCTGCAATACAGATCTCGGGTTAGAATTACGGGGGTTGTTACAGTGGATGTAGCTGATCAACTTTTTAAACTCCGACTGAGAGTCGATCCCTGAGGTCAGTGCATTAAGCAGCTCCTAGCCTACCCAAAAGGAGGCTTCTTCTGAGGAGGGGGAAATAGATGAGGAAAGCGGTTCAGAGGAGACAGGTCGACCACTGATGAGGAAGGTGAGCAAACTTCAAAGGAATGATCTTCGAGCAGCTTTTTTATTTTTCTTGGATTTAACCCTTCTTGGTCCATTGACCTTTTGTAGATAAACCTTTCTTATTTAATAGATGTCCTTTTTAGTGCATGGTTTTCTTCTTATATGCTTCTCTTGTTGTTTTCTTGATCCAAAAACATGTTTAGCGTGCAAGAGAACCAACTTGCAAAACACGTTCTCAACCAGGTTAGTCGAGCTACACCTTCAATGATCAAGTCAATGGAAGCACACATCTTTAGAAGAAAAAAACACTAGTTGCAGAGCTCAGGATGCTAGGGTGTAACTAAAGACTACCTACCTATTAATGATGAAAGTGTGGGTATTTATAGATCTTAGGAGATTACCTTAGCCGTGTGGGGATGGAGTTCGTCTTGAACTCTTATGATCACTCTTGACTTCTCCAAAGAAGGAATGGAGTTTTATCCATTGAGAGAGTATTACTCACATGTGGTTGTGGAGCCTAATATGGACTCTTTATTCCATGAGGCTTCCCTACTCCTCCAAAGTCCCAGTTTACTTGATCATCTATCTTGGAGATTCCATGTTCGACTATGAATCTATTCCTGAGCCTTCGGAAGATAGTTGAACCCTTAGAACGCAAGCTATGAATGCTATATTTGTTTATGGTCCCAACCAATCCTAGACGAACCACACCAAAACCTGGTCATTCCGGATTAGCCCGGTCCAGTAAGGTTCAATCATATCAGTTGGTTTCAAATACATGCACATAATCATTTTTAAGTGGATACAGGTGAATTTATTTTGGTTCACATCCATTCCGATTAAGTTTACCATAAAGAGTTAATTGAAGTTGGTAGATAAAAAGGGAAGCATAATTCCATAACTAGCATGAAAATCCTCCAAAATGGTGAACATCAAAGAGAAATGAGTTAAATCTCTAAATATTTAGATGTATAAATTATTAATTTTTTAAATGTTCAAGAAGAATTGATGTGCCTTGAAAATATATAGAGCTGAAGAACCTCATCAAAGAGAGATTGTTTCAGTTGGGCAGCTTGCTACTTGTATTGTTTGCATTTTCTTGAATTAAGTGGAAAGGAATAAGAGGTAAAGGAAAAAAGAGACTCCAAATGAATGGCATGATTTTTTTTTTTTTATTTTTTGGTAGAAGAAGATACACTACAGTTGAAGCTATTAGAGGAGTAAAGCTTGAAGAATAGATACATTTATTCCTCAAAATTCACTGATGCATAAATGATTACAAAATGTGTGACGTGCAACTACTTTTCTCATTCGATAAGGCAATTGTGGTAAGCGAGATAACATGGCTTCCTCTGATTTAGCATACTTTGTGCACTGTGATACATGATTAAATTTTAGAGTTCTTCATATGTATTTCTATTTTCCTTGAAAAACAACCCCTTTAAATGCCTCCTCTTATTTATTGAAAGTTACATTTAGCCCCTCAAGGCTTGACGATGTTAAGATTATATTAGTTGTCAAATGGTAAAGACAACAATATCCTTATGGGTTCTCTTATATCACCTCTTGGATTTCTATATCCTATTTCATGCAAGTAATCAATTTGGTGAAAATTCCGTTTTGGGTTTTTTTTTTTCTCTTTCTTTTTAACTACACCACTGAAACTCAAAAAAAATATAAAAATAAAAAACAAAACAGGTAGTCACGACGGTAAATCTTGACCACAGGTAGCTCACTGTTGTGCATTAATCATGCAGCACTGAAGCACAACCAGGAAGAGAACGAAGTAGCTAGAGAAAATCCAAGTTATTCATTTTCATTTATTTTCTTTGATTTTCAATACTTAATGGAATTTGTTTTTTCATTATTATTATTTTTTTTTTGTACAAAAGGGCTTTATTAAACCGGGGGATGAGGATATTAATATGCCTCAACGAAAGTCGAACCCACGACCTCTTAACTAAGAGGTGTCAGTTTTTTCATTATTTAGATGGAAAAGTTTTCATAATTTATACTCATACTTTTTACAACTAAGGCAGAGCCAAGAAGTCTCAATCTCCTTCCCCATCATTCTCCCAACTCCTTCCATTGGTCAGCTGAAAATAGAGTCATGAAGTCTTTTATCTCCTTCCTCTAGATCATACATATATTTGGTTTTCGTAGAGAATAGAAAATAAACATGTAACAATGCAGAAAAAGATTACTTAATTACTGTAGTTGTAATGGTTTCTAATTGAGTTCTTAATAAAATAATCCTAGTAATAAATTTTATTTTATTTTTTTTTGCTAAAATGATCATTATATTAAGCAAAGAAGAAATATTAAAAATACATAAATTAATATCTTATAAGGAACCAACCTCTCTTACCCACAACAATTGTTGCCCCCAATACACCCTTCCTCACTAATTCCTACTTAGATTAGAAAACCACTAACTCATAAAACGAAATCTAGGACGTCTAGAGGCATCCACATCAAGTTCATTAAGGATTGAAGCTGACAAGGAATGTTAATATTAGAAGTTCCTGTCCTAGTTGCCGAATTTGCCAAAAAAATCACCACTGTATTAGTTTCACGATAGCAATGTGAAATCTTCCAATCTATAGTCAGCAAATATTCTTGTAACTCTCTCCACATATGAAAGATATACCAAGGTATTTTCTTCTGCTGTATTAAAGTCACCACAGCTTTTGAATCACTTTCTACCCCAAAGCTTTGTAATTTGTAAATGCCTTGCCCAACGTAATCCGTGAATGAAAGTTTCCAATTCAGCCTCAAAGTTGGTTTTAATATCTAAAAAAATACTGAAATTGAAAACCACCGCAGCAACTTCATTTCGGAATATTCCTCCATCGCCAGACCTTCCTGGATTGCCTAAAGAAGACCCATCAATATTTAGTTTTACCCATCCTGCAGCAGGAGGACACCAAAAAATTTCTTGTGGAGGAGCAGTACTAAAGATAGAGAAGTGAAGGCCTAATCTTCTTGCATCCGAAAAAATGGTAGGAGTTACTTTTCTCCCATCCATTTTAAAGCCAAACTGTACTAAGTCTGAAAAAATTAAACTCACCGCCTCATCAGTCCTGAAATTTAAATTTTCAAACCGGATTTGATTGCGAACCATCCGAAGAAAGTATAAAAGCAAACAACATCCATTAATCCAAGCAGTTCGTAAAGGAGACTGTGCAGCCTGGTGTTTCCAAGCCTTGAACGACTCTACAATCGAATCTTTTACTGTCCAGCTATAACCAAACTTTGCTCCAAAAGCTTTTCCACATCCACGTGAAAATGAGCAATGAAGAAAGAGATGTCCAATGTCCTCTGAAGCTTTACCACAGAAATTACAACGAAAGGCCAGTATAATCCCTTTCCGAGTCAACAAGGCATCAACTGGTAGCCTATCATGAAAAAATCTCCAACAAAAAACTTATTGTCTAGGATGCAAAGAAGTCTTCCAAATACTTTTTTCCCATTCCAGTTGTTCTCCTTTTCTATGATAGAGATCCCATGCCGATCTAAAACTAAATTCTCCCCCCACCGAACCTTGCCAATGACAAACATTAACAAAACCAGCACAATGAACATGATATAACATAATAAGAGAGATTACCTCTTGAAATTTGGCATTGTCCACTTGACGAAATTTCCACTCCCCTTGCTGTAAACAATCTACAACAGTCAATTTCAAATGACCCTCTAGATACAGAGGAATACCAACATAATCTGCAATGGTAAAATTCCCCAACCATCTGTCAAACCAAAAATTTATATTTTGACCATTTCCAATTGACCACCGTTCATGAGCTTGAACAAAACCCCAAACCTTCCTCAATCCCAACATCAAAGATGATTACTGCCCATAAATCTTTAAATTTCCCCTTTTGTCCACCATCTTTCTCTTTAAAAAGTGAGCAAAATCAGAATGTTTATGTTTAATTATCCAAGCCAACTTGCATAAGGATGCAAAATTGACGTCTCGTAATCTCCGAATACCCAAACCACCCTCACATTTTGGAGTACATATATAGTTTTGCTCAAGACACTGTAACCTTCTTTACAGCCTCTATACTCCCTATCCAAATGAAGTTACGCATCCAAGCCTCTGCTTGAGAAAGAATAGAGCGAGGCCACTAGTACACTGAAAATTATGAATCAGCATGTTAGAAATAACTAAACGTACCAGCTCCACTCTACCTGCCAAAGATAACAGTTTTCCACACCATCCTTGTAGCCGATTCTTAATCTTGTCTAAAACTGGCAGCAATCTGACACGAGTAGCTCTTCCTTTAAAAATATTTACCCCCAGACATCAAGTTGGAAAGAAAGCAATTGGGATATTTAATAATAATTGATTATTTGTGTACATGTGATTTGCTGTATTGAATCATTTCATTCATGTTCTTGGTTGATGCTGGTTATTGCAATTGGTTCAGGTTTCTCGTTCTTCACAGAGAAACACATTACAAGTTCGATTATTAGCATACTACGCTTCAGAATTCAATTGAATGTGCCTTTGGAGTGTAGAAGAACAAGAGATTTGTGGGATTTTGATTTTAAGATATTACAAAATAATATAATTTTAAGGTTCAAAAGTCTATATATATATATATATATATATATATATATATATTCTATTCCCCATGTTTTTTGTATTTTTTTAAAGTTCTTATGTTTGGAGACTCTTTTGGATGGAACAATTCCAATCCAAAGCCTTCTAGCTCTCCCGTGTATACGAGGTAATTTAAGTTACATATATACTTTAGTTTCACATTAGCTAGAGCTAACAATAAAAACTATTGAATGAATAGTAATTGCTTTTGAGTGGGATGTTTGCCGGAAAAGAAGTATGGACCTCACGTGCAAGCGCCGAAGATGAGCAAGGTTGTGGTTTTGGTCTAGGGTCCATGTGTAGTACGATACCAAACCGAGCTAAACCATAGTCTGACCAAGCCATTGGGTACATATAATATTAATTAAATTAATATTAAATGTCTATGATGGGACTTGGGAATGAGATGTGGGTTATGGATCATGTATAGGCCCATAGGTGCCATGCAAATTCACCTAAGTGGTGTGTTTGTTTTGGAAAAAAATTATCTATTGTGCACATTATTGCACCACCACAGTAAGACATGTGGATTCTACCATATAAAAGGTTCGGATTAAATTACCCATTTTAAGTGGAAGAAACCTAATTTTGCAATCTGTTTAATCATTTCTAGGTTGCCGATTATACACAAATCCTTTCTTCTTTTTCTTCTCTTCTTGAACTGAAATACGAACCGATCACAAACAGCTGAATAAAAGCCCTAACAATGGAATAGAACATCACTAGCCAACCCAAGCTTCTGAACCGTTGATGGAATTACAGCCACTAGAGCCACAGTAGCTTCAACCAACCTTTGAGGAAATCAGTCATATATAATTGTTCCCAACAAATACATGGTCGGCACTAGGGAGGAAAAAGGAAACTGATGATAAGGGTTTGACTCATGTTTGTTAATCAAAATGCCAAATGCGACATATTCAGAAAATTAAATTGCACCCACAGAGAAATTGGGTGAGCTTGTTCCCAGCTGTGTCTGCCCTCCTTTTTTTCTGTTTGGTAGTATTCTCATTTGGTTGTCATTCCCTGTATCTCTTCCTACGCTTTTGATCATTCAGATCTGATGACATAGTAGATGCAACTAGTTATAATACGTTAAGCACTTCTATCTAATTAAGTTGAGATCTTGTTTATTTTGCAGAGGTACGTAGTTAATTATGATATAAGCTAATGCTTTCCAAAACATATAGTTAATTAGGTCTATTGCTACGAAGGTCTAAGAGTATTTCTATAAACAAATCCAAGTAGTACTGTAGTCATTGTTATAGAGACACGTGTATAGGCAGGGTATAGGATACTTCTATAAATACTTGTACACAGTTACAAAAGATATACAATACAATACTTTCTATTTCAATATGGTATCATCCCTCTGAGCGTAGACTTCTCTTGAAACAGCTTCTAGAAACAGCTTCTTTCTCTTGAAACCGCTTCTTGAAACAACCTCTTTCTCTTGAAACAACAGTTTTTCTCTTTCTTTTTTCTTGAACATGGCTGCTTCGTCTTCCTCTGTTTCGTTTCCTTACCCTTGTAATCTGAATGTTACAAATTTTGTAACAATTAGGTTAAACTTAGAGAATTATCTCCTTTGGGATACTCAGATCCGTACTCTGATCGAGAGCCAAGATCTTGATGGGTTCATCACTGGAGAGGTTTCAGCCCCTGCTCGTCTGCTGTTGAACGATGTTGGTGAAGAATACGTCAATCCCTCTTATCAAGCCTGGATTCGTACTGATAGGCTTGTAAAAGCCTGGATCACAGGGACCTTAGCTGACGGTGTTCTTGGATTGGCTGTGGGTGCGTCTTCTTCTTTCAATCTCTAGAAAACTCTAGCAGATGCTTTCTCTCAAGTTTCTGAGGCTAGAGAGTTTGAGATTCTTTCTCGTCTTCATTTCTTGCACAAGAACGACTCACAATCTCTTGCTGATTTCTTGATTAAATTCAAGACTCTTGCGATCAGTTAGCCGCGATTGGCAAACCAGTGCCTAATCAACGAAAAGTTTTCTTGTTACTAACTAATTTGGGGCCTTCTTATGAGTCGTTTGCTACAACGATGCTGAAACCCCCTGTACCTTCTTATTCTGAGATTGTTCCTCTACTTCAAAGCCACGATTTGCGAAGTAAGGGTATTCTTGGTGAAGCCCCTGGTTCGACTCTTGCTTTCACTGCCCAGACTATGCGGCAAGATGATGGTCGTGGGGTTTTTCGATACAGAGGAGGAGGCCGTTCCGGCCGTGGAGGCCATTCCATCGGTGGTAACTCTTTCTCCTCGCAAAATCGCGGATTTTCTCCGATAACAAAATCAAGTGTTTCTGAGAAAGAAACTCATGTTTCTGTACCTAATCATGTTCTAAGGTGCCAAGTTTGCAAGAAAATTGGGCACGATGCTCTCAAATGTTGGTTTCGGTTTGATCATTCATATCAGGCTAGTTCTATCCCAAAGGCCTTAGCTGCTGTTCAGTTCACAAATTATCAAGATAATCGTTGGATTCCTGATTCAGGAGCAACAGATCATGTTACCTCAGATCCAGGTAAGCTCTCTCGTCTAGTTTCTTTCAAAGGCTCTTCTTGGTTAATGGTAGGTAATGGCTCTTCTCTTCCAATCACTCATAAGGGTTCTAGTATTCTGGTTGTTAATGATTCGGTTTTGCCTCTACAAGATGTTTTGGTTGTTCCCGATATAAAGAAGAATTTGGTCTCTGTTTCCAAATTAACTTCGGATCTTGGTTGTGTAGTAGAATTTACTAATTCTGGGTTCTTTGTCAAGGATGCTCAAACTCAGGAGACATTGGCATTGGGGAGTAAGAGTGATGGTCTCTATGCTTTTGATGATGTTGGTGTTGTCTCAGGTTCTATGGCTTTGTTTTCCACTCGTTTCTCTTCTGTTTCTGAAGACCTCTGGCATCAAAGGTTGGGGCATCCATATCCCCGTATCACTGATTTTTTGAAGTCCAAGGGCCTTATTACTATAACCTGTAAATCAAAACATATCTGTGATAGTTGCCAAATGAGTAAAAGTGCACAATTACCTTTTATTAGTTCTTTTACTAGATCTGTAAAACCTCTTGATAGGATTCATTTTGACTTGTGGGGGAAATCACCAGTTTCTAGTGTTCAAAAGTTTCAATACTATGCATTGTTTGTAGATGATTTCTCTCGTTACACTTGGTTGTATCCTCTTCGAAGGAAATCAGAATTTTATACTTGTTTTCTTCATTTTAAAGCCATGGTTGAGAACCAATTTGATGCTCATATTAAGGTGTTTCAATCTGATGGAGGTGGTGAGTTCAGCTTGGGTGCTTTTCAACAATGTCTGGCTGATAATGGTATAGTTCATCATATTTCTTGTAGAGGGACTCCTGCCCAGAATAGTATTGTGGAAAAAAAACATCGACATTTAGTTGAACTAGGTCTTGCAATGTTATATCATGCGGCTGTTCCATTATGTTTCTGGGTTGAAGCATTTCTTACAGCGGTTTTCTTGATTAATCGGTTGCCTTCTAGTGTACTTAATATGCAAACACCTTTACAGTTACTATTTGGTCAAGATCCAGCATATTCTTCATTCAGAGTTTTTGGTACAGCATGCTTTCCCTATTTAAGGCCTTATACTACTAACAAGTTTGAACCCAGATCTTTGCAATGTGTGTTTATGGGTTATAGTGATAAGCACAAAGGTTATAGGTGCTATCATCGTGCTTCTGGTAAAATATATATTTCAAGAAGTGTAATTTTTGATGAATCTCTCTTTCCATTCAAGTCTACTACAACTAGTATTGTTGTCTCTTCTCCAACAGTGCAAGTTAGTAATTTTGATGGCTGGGCTGCATATAAAGATGCTTCTGTTGAGTTAGTTAATGGGAGAAAACATTCTACTTCTGTTGAGCTGGTTAATGGGCAGAAAAATTCTGATTTTGTTGAAGATGCTTCTGTTGAGTTAGTTAATGTGCAGAAAAATTCTGCTTCTCTTGAGTTGGTTAATGGGAGGACAAATTCTGCTTCTGTTGAGCTTGGTTAATGGGCAGAAAAATTCTGATTCTGTTGACGATGTTTCCGTTGAGTTAGTTAATGGGAAGAAAAATTCTGCTTTTGTTGAGCTCGTTAATGAGCAGCAAGATTCTTCTAGTTCTAGACTACTTAAACCATGGTTTGATAGTAGTGGTGACCAAGTTGTTCAAGTTGATCCTGGAGACAAGAGTATAGGTCATAATTCAGCAAGTCAAGTTGAGGAAAACATATTAGACTCTGCTGGGCATAATTGTTCTACTAAATTGAATGATGTTTTGCATTCTGAAATTATTTTACATGGGTCTTCTGCTGTTTGTTCTGCTAGTCAGCCCACTCAAAATGTTCAGCCCATTTCTAGTAACACTCATAAAATGGTTACACGTTCCAGAGTTGGAGTTGTTAAGCCCAATCCACGGTATATACTTCATGTTTCTACTGTTCCATGTGAACCTCGGTCTGTGAAAGAGGCTTTGGCAAATCCAGGTTGGTTTTCTGCTATGCAAGAAGAAATGACTGCTTTGGATCAAAATAATACATGGACTTTAGTGCCTAGAACTGTTGATATGAATGTGGTTAGTTGCAAATGGATTTTTAAGACTAAACTCAAAGCGGATGGTTCACTTGAGAGACTTAAAGCTCGCCTTGTTGCACGAGGCTTTACCCAACAGGAAGGAATAGATTTCCATGAGACATTTAGTCCCGTTATTAAACCAGGTTCAATTCGGCTTGTGCTTAGTATTGCTACTATGTTGCGATGGTCTATTCGGCAATTAGACGTTAAAAACGCTTTTTTACATGGATTGTTGAAGACGCCAGTCTATATGACTCAACCCCCTGGTTTTACGAACCCACACAAGCCCATTGCTGTATGCAAATTACACCGGTCACTCTATGGACTTCGACAAGCTCCACGGGCTTGGTTTGACCGTTCGAGCACTTTCTTGCTAGAGTTTGGCTTTCTGTGTTGTGCTTTTGACAGATCATTGTTTATTTATCGGGACAATGGTCGAATTCTACTTCTTCTTTTATATGTCGATGATATCGTTTTGATTGGGAATGACTATTCCTTTCTCATGGACTTTATTAGCAAGCTTGGTGCTCCTTTTGCCATCAAAGATTTGGGGTCTTTGCACTATTTCTTGGGCATAGAAGTCTCTTCTACCAATTCTGGGCTTTTTCTTGTCTCAGAAGAAATATGCATATGATCTTCTTAAAAAAGCCCATTTGGAAGATGCCAAACCAATGCCAACACCAATGGTAACTCGGTTTTCCCAAACTGCTGTTGGAGCCTTGTATTCTGATGTGCATCATTTTAGAAGTTTAGTAGGTGGGTTATAATACCTCACCATGACTAGACCAGATCTCTCCTATTCAGTTAATACTGTCTGTCAGGCCATGCACAAGCCCACAATGGATGACTTTATGCTTCTAAAGCGTATCCTTCGCTATGTTAAGGGCAGTTTAGATCATGGGCTTCATATTCATCAGAATAGTTCTTTTCAATTATATGGCTTTTCGGATGCGGATTGGGCCGGCTGTCCAACCACCAGACGGTCTACCACGGACTTTTGTACATTTTTGAGAACCAATTGTATCTCTTGGAGTGCCAAGAAGCAACCGACTGTCGCTAGATCTAGCATGGAAGCAGAATATAGGGCTATAGCGTCTACCACAGCGGAATTAACTTGGCTCAGTTTCTTGTTACGAGATATTGGTATCCCACAATCAGCTCCAGCTATTCTATATTGTGACAATCTTAGTGCGCTTCATATGACAGTTAATCCGGTGTTTCATGCTCGTACAAAACACATTGAGATAGATTATCATTTTGTTCGGGAGAAGGTGGCACTCGGTCATTTGGTCACTCGTTTTGTATCTTCTAATCATTAGTTGGCTGATGTTTTTACCAAACCTCTACCTCGTCGTGAATTTCTTTCTATATGTGCCAAACTAGGTCTCCTACCTCGGCCTAGTTTGAGGGGGAATATAGAGACACGTGTATAGGCAGGGTATAGGATACTTCTATAAATACTTGTACACAGTTACAAAAGATATACAATACAATACTTTCTATTTCAATAATTGTAACTTATACTGTGATTAGAACCTAGCTAGTTAAGGGTAATATCTACTATAAGTTTGGTATCAGGTGCATCTCGATGAAGATGATCGATGTTGCAGTCCTCATTCACAGAAGATCACAGCTTCTTGTTCAATTCAGCATCATCAGCTGCTTTAGCTTGTTTTAACAGCTGAAATACAAATAACCACACAAACAAATGAAGGCCAACCTCATAGCCATGAAAACCATTAACTGAAGAAAAAGAAAAAAATAGTGTGAGCTTGAGAATGGAAATAACAAGAGACATGAAGGTAAGAATGGAGCTTCTGTTGCGCAGTTTCAGTTTCAGTCTTCAATTGCTGTAAAACATCTTTACTTCTGCAATTATTCATCAAAATAAACAATTAACCAAGTCAAAATTTTAACCCCAACTTTGTGTCTATCAAGGTAAGGTAGGTGATAAAAAGGATAATTTTGTATTAATTTCGAAATCAAAATTGCCAACCCAGTTATAGCATTAGTTGAGGAGAAGGGGGAGAAGGCTTAGCTAATCAGAGAATATTAAAAGATACTTGCCCCTTTACATTTTTCTCCAAGCAGCATTTTATGGCTTGATCACTCAGATCTATCAACTTTTTAGCTCCAATTCTATAACAATTTACATTTCTAGCTGTCAGAGAGGGTTTTTAAATTTTATAGGGTGGCATTCGAAGATAGCATGCATGAAGATAGTTATTCCTTTACTTACCTTCTTGAAAGCTTCTTGATGTGTTTCAAGTTCTTTTCTAACTGACTGAAATATTTGATGGGAAGTTTCTCCCTACAGAGAGTTATATATGAAGTTACATAAGCTTACTGTCATCTTTATCATTTCATAGTTAAAATTTCAGATGATAGTGAAGAAAAAGATTGAATGAGGAAACTTAATTAATATTTTTTGCAAATGTAAATGGCAAAGAACATATTTATCTTTCTTAAATGTTTAGTTAGTTAACAAACAGTTCCCTCTCGACATAGATAATAACTGGCATAGATTCACTGAATAACATGTCAAAAGCAGCCTCAAGTGATTGGAGATCATGAAAGTAAGCTCGCTCCAAGTCATTGAACATATCATGAAGGTACCCCTACAACAATTTATTTATTTTTTGTCAGTTTCGGATACAATCACACAATCATTTTAAGTTAGATTTTCTAGGATATATCTGCATGTGTTGGTTCACATGCCATTCAAATTAATTTACTATAGAAGTTAATTGATGATGATTTTCTGGATGAGTTAACGTTCCTTAGAGACATAGAGGTGAAGAACCTGATCGAAGAGAGATTGTTTCATTTGGTCTGCCTGCTGTTTCAGTGTATTGTTTGCCATTCTTGAAGTGGAAAGGAAATATAAAGAAAAAGAAAGAAGATGCTCCAGATGATCTACACTAAAAAGATGGAAAAGCACTTGAAGCTACTTATGAGAGGAGTGAAAGCTTGGAGAATAGAACATAATAGCCCAAGAGACATGTATATAAAAGCATGAAATGGATGCATTGGTTCCTCACAATTCATGTGATGCATACATGAATAAAAAATGTCTGACATGCAACAACTTTTTTCATCTAATTTAGCATGCTTTGTGAATTCTGATATAAGGCTAAATATATTTCGGAGTTTTTTTTCGCATGCACCCTAAAAAATTGAGAACTACATTCAACCCCTCAAAACTTTATGGGAATAAGGCTCTGTTGGTTGTTAATAAGAAGAGACAACAACATCTTTATGGATTCTTTTTGTATGCACCTTCTCCCATTTCAACCATGCTGTGTATATATATATATATATGCTTCATACTATACTACTTTATTATAAAAGTATGAATTCAAAGGACACGGCTACATTTCGTTTTTCACAAATACCCTTTTGTATTCAATAAGTTAGATAAGCAAATTAGTTTATATTTTACCTCATTCTAACTATTAATTCAAGCCTGATGTTTCAAATGCCAATCTATTGAAGATTTCTTATTCTTTTTGCATACATTGAATATTATTTCCGGTAAAAAAACATGCATCCTAGGCTATGATCTCAAACATATTTACATAATTTATATTTGATTAAAGAAGTAAATATAGGTTTAGAGCTCATTTTTTATGTAATCTAACTGTAAATAAGAAATCATACATTATCTCCATTGTTTTCTTACACTAGTCACTTATGATTATTAATCTTGAAATTCCAATCAGCAGTAAGTTCCGATTTTGTTAATTTTAGGTTTAGAGCTGATCTTCAATGCTGTGTGATTTCAGTTTTGTTGATATGGTTCGTGTTTTTTGACTATTTTGGTGGGTGTATGTGGGGAAATCAGTCACATCCTCCCAGCCGGTACCCTAACTGGCATACCCGAGAGTGTGATTCACAGCCCCGAAGATCAAGTATCGAGGAAATCATCCTCCCACATATACAATAACATAATCATAAATAGGAAATAAATCAAATTTTAATATTATAAACAAGGTTCAAAACAAATAATGAATAATCAGTATAATCAGAGTGCGGAAAGATACCAGATATCCAATGATATCAAAAAAGAGTAAAGTGAGGCGGAAACTCACTTCACCAAAAATAGCAAAACGTAGTATGAAAATCAAAAGGAATTACAACTGAAACAATTGTACTAAGAAAGAAACTAAGATCAAGCGTCTTCAAGTTTATAGATAACGTTTTCATAAGTATGGACTTCATCAATCCAATGAATCCGTTCTAACTCTATGCAGTTCTCAAAAGTAGTGCGCAGCTTGATCCGCCGGGGAATCATCAAAGTAATCTTGATCGTTGCCAGCACTTTGCGTGTAATACGCTTCATCAACTTGTGCTTCACTGTCTTTGCTCGTCATGATAATCTATATCTGCGGGGATAATCTAACAAAAAGAAATATACAAAAGGAATGAGTTTCGAAGAATCTCAGTAAGGTAGTTAATCCATAACATCATAGATAACATGTGGCAAAACATAACATGATGCAATGCAGTATGAAACAAGTAATGTATGTATGCATCTAACTCTATGTATGTTAGTTTCTATGGTAGACATGCATTAAGTCATAGCACCGTACTTCTTAAGGAAAGTCCGCTCACACCCTCAACCATATAAGATATCTTGGGTTCCCTCAACCATTTAAGGTATCTTGGGCAGCCGGTTGGTAATGGGTCCTGCATCCCTCAGGACAAACCATGGCAGGGGGTTAAGTCAACACACTCTCTTACAACCATTTGGCATAAGTACCGGCGCATGTCAGGGAAAAGCCTAGCCCAATGCAAGTCATCTACTCAGTTACATCAACTCAGGTCCAGATACTTCCATTCCTCGCCCCGGGTGATCCTTTCCGGTATCCTTTCCACTAGAGTCACGGATATTACTCACCGGACTCATCAACCCTATTGGTTATCCACATATGGTAAACGGGAAGCTCTCATGACCCCTCACGGATCATTTCACCGGTCTTGAGCACCCATGAGCCCAAGTCTAGCCATATGCAACCCTCTAATAAAGGGCCCCCACAATGTGATTCCCGTCCTCTCACGGATCATTTCACCGGTCTTGAGCGCCCGTGAATCCCCATTGCTACCACGGGTCGTTCGGTCTCAATACCCTTCCGAATCGGGTCTAATATAACAGGGGTATATCCTAGCCAAACACTGCTAGACATCCCTAGGTATGACAACCATTGATTCGGGAAAGCGTCGATGGGCATCTTCGGAGAACATCCTATACTATTCCCTCCGATGTCCAAGGACAGAAGCATCAAAAGGATACTCCCCAATCCCAAACCAAACTAAAGCAAACACATTCTCAGAACAGTCATGACATACACAACCAGTAGTTCATCATATAAAAGAGAATGTAAAAGCAGAAATCAGATTAGGCAATAATCAGTAACTCATATATCATGAATAATAAAAAGACAATATAAACAAGTGCTATTGTTCCCACAGTAGGAGATCAGAATTAAAATACAATAATAGTAGGTAATCTCATAGTTTCATAAAGTAGAAACCAGAGAACAAGCAATCTATGTAGTTAAGGAATTAACTATCCTTACCTTCTAACTTGAATGGAATCTTAAAGAATCAAGTATGATCTTGACAAAACCTGAGAAGACAGTCTTAAACAAGTGCACACAACATGTTAGGAAAGATGCATAAAGGAAAAGATCATAAATCAATCGAAACAGACCAAGATTGAGGTTGCTGTACTCATTGGTCGATTGATTGGTCTGCTGGACCAGTCGACCAATGCAGACAGTGGCCTACAAGAATCCGAATTTTGAGAATCCGAACCGAATTTGATAGTTCAAAAGGGTACAAATCAGAGGGGAATTATCATGGTAGTATTCTAGGGTATAGAGGATATCAAATCATAAATCAAAACAAGTTCTCAAGTTACAACCTAGAAATCATGAGGTTAACCTAATTAGGTTGAACATAGGCTGGGAGGGAAAAATAGAAAAATTAAAGATAATGAACTAGGATATGAAAGAATTTAGATCTAGTAAAGAAAACATAATAATTGGGTTCACATGATCAACAAGGGGGTTCCTGGGTTTGATCTAAGAAAAATTAGGGTTTCACCCTTTTGGCTCCCTGGACAATAATTGTGAGATCTGGATGAACAAAGACAAATCAAAACAGAAAAAATATAGATGATTAAATTTTAGGTTAACACAAGGTCACCCAAAAAGGATTTCCCTTTCACAAGGTAGGTTACCAAAAGTTCTCCAGACAATCACACAGGTTAGCGTTTCAAAGAATTAGGATTAGGTTTTCAAGAAATCAACAGGCAGGGTTTAAGATCATGATGATGATCATGAGTCTTAAAGAATATGGTGAGATCAGAGAATTGATGATTACAAGAATGCTTCATCATCTTTCTAATCTCAATGAAGAACAGTAAAAAGAAAGAAATCAGAGATAGAAGAGAGAGTGAGTGAAATCATACCTTTGCCGTAGGAAGATGAAGAATTCTTCAAGTCTTTGCGAGAAATCACCAAAGAATGCAAGAGAATGAGTTAGATTAGGGTTCTAACTCGTTCCAAAGGCTTAGGAGGCAGAGGAGGCGGAGTATTCCCGAGATTAGACTTAAATAGAGGAGACAGGATTCAAATTTCAAAAACAGAATCAATTGGTCGATTGATTGGTCGATTGGTCCAATTGACCAATGAGTCGACCAATCAAGACACCAACTTCAAAACAGGGAATTGAAGGCTCAGATCAAGTCCAAACATCAAGGGGTTTTGCACACACCTAGAGTGACATACCTAGGAGTTAGAAATGCCTTTGAATCAATACAAAGACCACTCCAAGACCATCAACTAATCCAATCTTCCTCCGGGTGCAGTTTCCACCATTGGGACACTAGCATCAACACTCATGGATTCCAATCCAGCCATCAAATCTTCAACAGAAATGGCCCAAAGATGACTTCTTGCCTTACTTCGGGTCACTAGACCTACAATTAACAAAGTTTCCGGATTAGGGTCAGGGCTGGGTTTCACAAAATCACTTAGTGTATTTATTACATTGAATTCTTACACAATAAAAACAACCCAATGCAGAATTCTGAAGTGAAATTACTTCTCTAACAAGTTGACAGCATGGAGACCTTACCTGGAAAAGGGAAAATCAATGGTTTGCTTCAACCAAGCTATGAATTTACCTTCCATTTTCATTATTTGAAGCTTGGAAGAGATACAAAGCAAGAAGCATGGCAAAGGGGAAAAGAACAGAAAACAAATGAAGTAGCTATAGGAGGCACTCTTATGTTAGGAGCTGGGTGTTGTAAAGATTCTTCTGAGCTCCTAAGGGTAACAAATAATCTATATTGGGGGCCTAGTCTAAATGAGGTCTTCTCAATTAAATACACCCATGGCTTAGGATCATTTTCCTTGTTCATTACCAGAACATATTAAAGCTGAATTCTTTTGGAATCAAAATCTTAATTCTGCTTTTTAGATTATGGCCTACAATAGTACAAGAAGAGATATGTACAAGGAGAATAAGAAATTGGAAAAGAAAACAAATCCTAAATATAATGCAATCAGGAGCATCTACAAGCAGCTCTCAATACACCTTTAATGATATGACACACAATGCCTTTGCTTGCTATTTATAAGATGCCTGTGAGATGCATAGGTTTAATGTTGTCTTTCCCAGTTTGTGGAGTCTCATATTATTCATTTTTTGGTTTCCTTGTAGATGCATCAACTTGAGAACATGGAGATAAAGAGTTCGAAATTGAAGATCGATTTTGTTGGATAAAATAGTTTGAGAGCAAGGGAGATTTTCTATTTGAAACTTTTTGTTTTTTTATATCTTTTCAATGACATCATGGAAACTTACAAACTTTGTAAAAATGAATGTGTGATTTTCATAATCTTGAATTTGGCTACGGCAAAAATCAATGTGGCCTCGGACTTTGTCCATAGTGAAATATGGGTTTGGTGGTAGTGAGAATCCTTAGCTCAAATGGAAAAGCAACTAGAAAGTTTCTAGGGTATGATGGTTTGATTCTATCAAGATTCATGTTAATTTTCTTCTTGATTAATAATGAAAACCAGTTGTCTATAAAGAGATGAAGTCTTTGGTGATTTATCTTTTGTTTTTTATGTTCTTAAATAGTATTTGTATTTAGCTTTTTTTTTCTTCTTTGGTTTTACTTAACCAAAAAAAAAAAACATAATGCCCATTTTATGCATACCATACAAGATTATGTGTCCATTTTGGCAGAAAAAGCGCGTCCAACCATACAAGGTTTTAATACCTAATTTGTGCTGAATCGGGCAAACTAGCAAAGAAGCTGAGAAGCATAAAAGTTGATTATGTGCAAAAGTGGGCAAATTGACACAGAATCATTGTCAAACAACCCGTAATAAAACTGAAGCCCAACTTTTCTCGAACTATGATGATGAAGTGAACTTGATAATGCTGGAGGAATGTGTTTCCATTGCCATTAGATCAAATATACCTAGAAATTTATTTCGGAATCTATGGATTTAAATAACCAAATAGTTTTTCATGATAAATTCACAGATTTCATTCCACAGATTCAAGTAACCAAATAGTTTTCAGGATGAATCCATAGATTTCATATCACTATATTCAAGTAACCAAACAGTTAATTTTTTGAACCATAAATCCATAGATTTAAAATCCCATTTCATTTCAAATCTATGGATTCGTGTAATCAAACAGGCCCTTACTTCACCGTCCCATGTTAGGTGTAGGGGGCACTGCGCCAGTGGTTTGTTTTCCCTTGATAACTTGGGTATGGGTATGGGCATGGGGATCATTAAATGCACTGAACAAATTCTGTTTCTCCATTTTTTAAAGTAAATCATGGATCGGAGAAAGACAACATTAAAGATGTGAAATGCATTGCGCTGATTTTGTTTTTATAGTTTTCAGATACCTCAAAGCTCATGTTTTGATAGTTCTAAGATATTACTTCTTTACCAGGAAAAAAAGAGCATTGGCGTGATCGTGCTTATTTATCTTCCCACCCTAAAAAGAATGCAAGTCAATAAATCAATTTCGAAACTGTAATCTACCCCATCGATCCTCATCCAATAGGCTTATATGCACATATGGTCTTGCGTATTCGAAAATACATCACACGTGCATGTGCATGTGTGTCATTACTAGTATATATATATTACAATCTTGCGGCCCCAGCCTCAGAAGGACTGCAAACTATCTAGCACACACAAGACATGCACAAGAGACATCTGAAAAGAAAACTAAAAGACAAAAGGCAAAATAAGTCAAGACCATTCTTGTAAATAACATAAATAATATAAGGGCATAGACTCTAAAAATACAAAGGTCATCTTTTCTAGTCTTGTCCCTACTTTAAGTTAATCACTCTATATTATTAGGGGTAAAAGAATATTTAATGCTATTAATATAAATTATATCTTTTGAAGTCCAAGTCCATAAATAGGGTACTCTACCTCATTTGGGAGCTATGCTTGGTTACCGAAGTGAAAGTCTTGTCTCTCACCCATCAACTCTTTCAACTCTTTCAATTGCCACTATTCTAGGGTTGTAATATTCAATTATATCAATAAAGAGTTGTTGTTTAAGTAAATTCTTTATTTTCCTTTTTTATTTAATAAATTCTTCGGAACCCAAAAGGGAACCCGAGTATCTCTTAAATAGGAGCCCATCTCCTTAATTTTCTATATTTAATTTTTAGTAGAAGGATTTGAAAGGCATGCTTATAGTCATGCCTCTTCTCCTTTGGCCCCATCAACTTTTTCTTTTTGCATTTTATGCATGTAATGTAGAATCTATATGTAAATCTGATGCATACAACTTTTCTAAAAGGATGAGCTTCCTATGCTTAGTCTTTATAGCTTCTCCAAGGATTATATCCCTCCCTGAATCAATTAATATAAGTTCAATAGTGATACCTCTCTCATGCCCAATATAACAAAGGTGGATTGACCCTGGTCGTTAGAAACTCTCTAGGTCAAACTCGAGTGGTTCTAATCATTTGACAGGCAAGACATCATGGTAGGGGAGATTGTAACCATTAGAGGACTCTTGGAAGTAATCTCAGAATGTTGCTATAATTTCTTAGTTGAGAATGATATTTCGGAGTTGATATCTTATTAGAGTACTCATCCAAACCCCTTGTGGTATATATTAAATACTCAAGTTCTTATTTTGATGTTTGAAGCTTCAAGTTTTTGTTTTTCCATAGGACTAGCCAATGATATGACAAATATCTTCATATTTTGCTATGCAGGGTTGGTTGAGTGGTAAAGATCCATACTTTTCAATAGAGAGGTGTTTGACCCTTGCAGACGGCATTAAATTTCCAGTAATAAAAAAACACAAGTACAAAAAAAAAATCTTTATCAACGAGCCCAATAAAAGGACTGTTTTGGCCTTTTTGATCCCTACTTCACAGTGAAAAATACAGATGAACAAGGAAGGAGTCATACAAATACCGGATCCACACCCTCTGTAATTCCTTTCCCTAAATTCTCTGTAATTCCCTCATTGGATTGTGCCATGTGGCATTTAAGTAATCCAATGGTTATCCAATTTAAAATAAATTTGAATTTTATTTAAACCCACCCATAAATTTGAATTTTATTTAAACTCTTATTTGTTGGATAACCATTGAATTATTTAAATGCCACATGGCACAATCCAATGAGGGAATTACAGGGAATTGTAGGGAAAAGAATTACAGAGGATGTGAATCCTACAAATACCTTATTTATCCATAAAAAAAATTCATCTTCAGTAGAAACAATCAAAGATCCTGTAGTCAACCTCCTTGAATTATTATTTTTGTATAAAACCTAATTCCCATGCTACACAGAAAATCTTAGGCTTTATGCGGCCTAAGATGTTCCAGCGTGTATTACAACTTACAAGATAAAAATCTGAAAAATTTTAGAAAAAAAAAAATCGAAAAATCTCAAGATTTAAACGAAGGAGCCACTGAAGCTGTGACTTTTCTAACAAGTTAAGGAGCGTTTCGGCGCTACACAGGTTTACCTGAAAGCTCTGAAGATAGATTTCCACCTCCAAAACCATGGAGAGAGCGATTCTTGCTCGCTCCTTATCGTGTTCTTCAGCTTCCATGAACAGATTATTCTTCCGTTCCTATCACAGATTATCAAGGTCGTCTCGTACTACTCCTTTTCCTCCACACCACAATCGTCTCGTTCCAAATGTCTCCAGACGCTCTGCTCTCCGTCACCATTGGAGACGGAACTCTTCTTCTCCCTCTCCTTTCCATCTCAAAAGATGTTTCAGCTCTCTCACCCCTAGAGCTGTTATTACTTCTCCCAGTAACGTCTCCCCACCAGGTACTTGAATCTCTTCAATTGATGTGAAGGGAAAATTTTGAATCTTTGATTTTTTTTAGAACCCATTTCTGATTTTTTTTTTGATTTGGGTATGAATTCTGTTTGCAGAGATTGGTGGAACCCAAGATGAAGTTGCGGAGAAGCTTGGGTTTGCCAAGATTTCTGAACAAATGATTGAAGAGTGTAAATCAAAAGCTGTTCTTTACAAGCATAAGAAAACTGGAGCAGAAGTAATGTCTGTTTCTAATGATGATGAGAATAAAGTTTTTGGTATTGTTTTCCGCACTCCACCGTAAGTATATGGCAGTTTTCCATTACTGTTCATCGTCTAAGTCATGCTTTTGTGTTGCATGTTGTACATTAATGGTGATTACATAATTGTTAAGATTTTATTTTTCTATACACTATTTAATGTGTTCTGGCTGTTTCCGGCTGTTTATGTTAATCTGGCGTGGTTACATGCACAAATGTTCTGGAAATTCATTTTGTTTTTATTACAATTTTAATAAGATAATAACTACCCGTTGCTGTATAACCTTCCTCGAAACTGTTGTTTGATTTTACCTGTGCAGCTGACGTTTTTTATACTGGATTCTTCAAAGTAATTATCCTGCGTTATTAATGGTTTTAGTGAGTCTAGTGCAATTTGTTCTTGATTCATTTTGATCTTTAATTTGTTCCAACTTCAAATTCAGAAGCGGATATACTAGAACACCTTTCAATTTAAACTTTTTCTATTGTTATTTCAACTAGGTGGTCTCCTTCACTTTTTACCTGTTACGGATCCAACAAACTTAACAACATAGTTACTTCAACAAGAAGGTGATGTAACCAATTGGGGTTGCCAAAAGAAAAAAAAGAAGTCCTGCCATGTAGCTATTACTACACAGAACAAGGGACACTGCAGCATGTGGAATGTCATGTAGTTCTACAGGATGAAAGAAATCCTACCATAGACTCTAAGAAGTTCCCCCCCCCCCCCCCCCCCCCCCCTTTTTTTTTTTGGTAATGGATTCTAAGAAGTTCACTAGCAACAATTATGGAGACAAGTAGTTATCAGGGGAAAATAAAGATGCTAATGTGTGACCTATATAATTATTGTGAATCTGAGAAAGAAAACTTGAGGGTGGAGATCAAGTAAAAAAAAAAAAAAAACACTGAGAAATGATATCCAAGGATTCTGTTGCTGCTTTTCTCAGTTGATCAAGATTTTATGCTTCTCCCAAAGAACATATTGGAAATTGTTGAAGCTTAGAATGACATGAATGGTAGATGATGAGAAAAAACATATCTGCTGATTGATTTTTAGAGGTGGAAGAGATGGATTTAGGAAGGGGGCTAGGCTACTATGGTAGTTTTTACAAACGTGATCTGTTGAAAAAAATAAAAACTCTTGACATCTTGAGGTGGCTTCTATATGCTCCCCCCCCTTTCAAATCCTTAGGACTGTTAGTATCCTTGGTGAAGGGGGCTAGGCTACTATGGTAGTTTTTACAAATGTGATCTGTTGAAAAAAATAAAAACTCTTGACATCTTGAGGTGGCTTCTATATGCTCCCCCCCCTTTCAAATCCTTAGGACTGTTAGTATCCTTGGTGCAGGGATCTGGCTATATTTATTGCATAACGAAAACCCGTAGTATCGTAGGTGCACTTTGACTTGATTTTCTCAGATATGATCTGTTCCTTGGTAATATGCCTTAAGACTGTCATCTGATCTCTCGAACCTTTGAATTTTATTAATCAAATTCCTTTTTTATTTTTATTTAGAAAAAAATAATGAGGAAATAAAAACTAGTTGTTATTGATTATAATGTATTGCATTTAGTAGATCAGAAATAGAGTAAATCTTATATGAGTTACACCCTAAACGTGATTACATGGACAAGGATGCCAGTTTTACTTCAGAGCTTCCCTGTATTTTTTTGCCTAGTTAATTTGGACATCTTCCTAAACCAATGCTTGCATGATAATTGTTCCCCCTTCCCCCCCCCCCCCTCCTTCTTTTTGAGAAATATGTTTACATTCCTAACCGATAGTAACCAAAAAAAATTTGTTAGCGTTAGAACACTTTCACATATTTCTCATAGTTATTATTTAATTTCAGGAAAGATTCGACAGGGATTCCTCACATATTGGAACACAGTGTACTCTGTGGATCAAGGAAATACCCCTTGAAAGAACCGTTCGTTGAATTGTTAAAAGGGAGTTTGCATACTTTTCTAAATGCATTCACTTATCCTGACAGAACCTGCTATCCTGTTGCTTCAACAAATACAAAGGTGAACAGTAGTAAGAAAATTGTTGTTTGCAACTGCTAGATGCTTTCAGCTATCTATTGCTGTAATTAGTTGCTGACACACCTCTTATATCCTTAGGATTTCTACAATTTGGTTGATGTATACCTGGATGCAGTCTTCTTTCCTAAATGTGTGGAGGACCTTCAGACATTTCAGCAGGAGGGTTGGCATTATGAGCTAGACAATCCTTCAGAAGATATATCTTTTAAAGGTTGATCTTGTTTCTTATCAGTGTGCCAAATTCCTGATTTTCATTCTGTAAAGGCTAGATTCTACTGCTTTTGGAGAAAATTCATATTTCTAGCCATAGTTGCAGCATATTCGTATTGAAGAGTGTTACCTTATTTTTTAGTTGTTGTTTCAGGTGTTGTTTTTAATGAGATGAAAGGGGTATACTCCCAGCCTGATAATATATTAGGCCGATTGGCTCAACAGGCAAGCTTCTCTAAAGTCTCTTTATATGTTTCTATATCTTTTTGTTATGGTTTAAGCAATGATCAGTTATTTGTTGCCTGGTGGTAGTAGTAAAACCTGTATAGCTATGCTATGTGGAATTATTATTTTTTCCAACATTTGCTATTCAAGTCTAACTGAAATCATTGTATCAGCTCGGAAAATTTTCAGTTTTATTTTTCATATTTCCTGGATTTTGTGGTGGGAAAAAAAGAAGGATGAATCCTTGGCAAGAAACTCCCCTTCTCCTTTTTTTCTTTCTCTTTTTCTAATGTAGTTATTAGGCCTCTAGCTTTAGGAACCAAGAATGGATCGTCTTTTCCTTTTACTTCCTTGAAATTATTTGTGTGATTAAATGCTTTGAAAATTTCGTTACTTCCACAGTTCCGCTGATGACTGTGTATCTGTTCGACCTTGGCTTACTAGCTAAGAATTCATATAGAACTGTTGGTTGATAAAATTTCAAAGCTGTGTAATTGGTGGTTCAAGAGAGATTCCAGTACAAATATACACACTCTAACAAGCTTGAAATCTTCATATAACTTGTTAAATAAGTAGTTGTTATATGAAAATGGGCTGGGAGTTTTATTGCTTTCTATGGTTGTGGTCCTATTAAAAATCCATATGTGAGGGATAAGTGATAAGTGGCCCATACAAATCCAATGAGTTGTATTTAGTCGCCTAATGAAGTCTGGATGATTTCAATAGGCTAATTTTCGTGGTAGTTGTGAAAGACCTTTAATATAGTCTGATCAAATATATTGAAAATACCCAGACTCAGCATTGAAAATACTCGGGATATCCTTTGCAGTTTGGGCTTGGGCCCATGAATAGCTGCTGTGACTTAGGGTTCTTGAGCCTATATATACTCTTGTAACATCTGTAACGAGTTGTTCAGAGCAGAATATAGTGAAAACCTAAAAGCTGGACGTAGCCCTACATTGGGGTGAGCTGGGTTAAATTCGTGTTTCTTTTCTTTCTTGCTTTTACTTGATTGTGTGTGATTGGTTGTCCTAATCTTAACAAGAAGAAGGTGAGGGGGAGTTGTGGGATGCTGTTGCTGAGATGGGAGGTGAGAAGAGGTGACAATCTGGCAAAAAATTGGGCAAAAGTTAAACTTGGGAAGCTGTCGGCAAGATGGGAGGCGAGAAGAGGCAAGAGAGGTTGAGATCTTGACTTGCCTCGCTTGAATTTTGGTATTTAAAACAAGGGTTGGACCAAGATCTTGATTCAACCAAGATCTCGGTCATGATTGGGAATTTCTTGAGACTCGATTTGAGTCCCGTGTTGAGGCTTCAAAAAGGCGAGATCTCAAGTGAGAACTCATGAGTTCTCAAACCTGGTCACCAAGCCATCATACTTATCTTTGATTATTTCCACATACCTTTTGTACACTCTTTTCTTCTCTAATATACACTAGAATAATTCCCTTGAGGACATATGCATTTTCTTGGTCAATAAGAACCATATGGGAATCCTTCTTGTGAAGTCTGTATCCCTTCATGAGCCTCCTGAGTAAGTAAATATCTTCTTTCCTCTGAGATAGTAGTTTCTCTTCTCAGTTTCAATAATCCTCTGCTAAATAGTCATAGTGTGACATTATTTTTGTGTGTCAATAATTATGGCAGCTTTGAATATCACCTTTATTTTTAGGTTGGAAATACAATGCTTTTCTTCAAATTGTTGTCATTTTCCCTGTACTCATAAACTTGTTTAATAGTTCGGCTAACCAAGACAAACCTACACGTTCCTAAAGCTCTTTTGCACTTCTGTTGGTACTCCATTTAGGCCTGGTGCATGCATATTTTCATCTTCTTCAGTCTCCTTGAACTTCAGATGCCCTAATTTTTGGCATATATCTATGTTGTCTAGTCTGATGAGTGAGCCTTTTGGGTCATTATATCTTGCAGTGTCTCTATTCAGTAGGTTCTAGAAGCTAGAAATGCTTTTCCTATCTCTTTAGAATGTCATTTAACTAGCAAGCTGCCAACGTTATTTTTGATACGTCTAACATGGTTGGAATCTATACTTGCCCTTCATTTTTTTTAGCTATCATACAGATTGCTTTCCTCATCCTTTTGGGTTTAGATGGTTATAGAGATCTTATGTCTATTCCTCTTTCCTTTGTGTTTAGATTATAGAGATCTTTATGCTTCTTTTCCCCTTGCTTTAATTACAGTTTTGTTAGCCTCAGGCTTATACCTATTTTGGGGGTAAAATACATCCAGAAATTACTGTTCATTTGACCAGTGCTGTGGCCGACCTTGACAGTTGGCTTCGAGGAGGATTTCTGAGAATCTTTTCAGTCTTCTAATTTGATTAATTTCTTTTTGTGATCCTTCCAATAGCCAAAAAAGGTAGTTATTATTTTGTAACGATACTTCAATCATAAATAAGCATATGTAACTGAGCATTAAGTATGGAAATTGAAAAGAAAAAACTTATTATTGAAGCTATGAGGCATGGCAATGTTGATAGACTGTAGTTGAGAGAATGTTGGGCTGAGAGAGCTACCCCTATTCCCCCTTTGTATCCGTTTCTTCTTCTTACGTTGCCCTACTGCAAATGCTCTTGCCATTGTGGGGTTTGGGGAGGTCATAATATACACAGCTTTACCCCTGCTTTCACAGAGAGGCTGTTTTTAGACCTGAGTTATGAAACCTTATTAAATCGTGTTTCCAGACCTGAGTTATGAAATCTTGTTAAATCTTTTCCCTGCAGCAGATATCAAACATTTCATGGAAGTTGCCTTCTCAAAGATTTTCTAGAATTAAAATGGCTGAAAGCTTATGTTAAAGTTGAATGCATTATTCCTCCAGAAAAGGATGTTGGATGCGACCTTACTTCTTTAATTCATCTTGCAGGCTATGTTTCCTGACAATACTTACGGCGTAGATAGTGGAGGTGATCCCAAAGTTATTCCTCAGCTTACATTTGAGGAATTCAAGGTTTGTTACATCATCTTTCGTTGAATAATTTCCGCATCTGACTATGACATTTTTTTAGTAGGAAAATCTACTTCATTTATCAACCTACTTGGTGCGTCATCATGACAAATTAGCTAATGTTAAATGTCTTTGTAGTCTTTGCTTCCGAAACTGAAACTGTGAATGCTTTTTCCACTTTGTGGATAGGTACATGAACAGTCTTATTAAATCCTTTTCCTTTTTTGTCTAAAGCCACTTTATTTGTGAGGTGAGTAGAGCAAAAGGGGCAGACGTGAAGTGCTATAATATAAAACCTATACAATAGGATATGTTGAGCTTGTATAACTAGAGATGCCAAGTGGGTAGTCAAAAGTTTAACTTGATTTATATTTATATCTATTTATTTACATACTACCAGGATGATTGAATACAGCTATTAGCTGGATGGTAATCAAATGTGGATCTAGATACTGATATATCCACTTTGATTATAATATACTAATCTATATTGTCATCTCAAAATTTATGCTTGATAGGTATTATTTGCACCGTATATGTTAATTTATATTTTCATATAGTAGATAGAATAATATACTCCTAGTGAATTGATATCCAAAAAATTAAGTGGATATTATCATCTTTGAATTCAGTTGTGTGAATCATTGGTGGATATGTATTTGGATATTCAGTTGAAAAATCTGTTAAAAGTTGGATAGCAGATATTCTAATTGGATACAGATACATCCCTGAACTCCCCTATCAAGAGCGTTGACCCTAAATTTGCCTAAATGATTTGTGTCATTGTTAGACAATCTGAAAATCTGCATGCTCTTGTGGTGTCATTGAGAGAGAACTTCCAAGGCTGCCTTTCAATGTCAATATAATGTATGGCATACTTTCATGTGATCATTGTAAAATTTCAAGTGGAATGATCCATGCTAGTGTGTGTATGTACATTCTGTTATGTTGTTTTATTATAGTGACATGTTAATATTTTTTAGCTGGGTCTGGGTGTGCTTTTTTGGTTCTTGACTTGTAATAGTATGTAGATTTGATATTTTATATTAGACATTGAAGTCTGCTCTACAACTTCATTGAGTTGGTTTTAATTTTTCTGATTTGAAAATTTGATTTACCTGAGTCCATGTTTTAACACAAATAGAGCAATTTGTACTTATTATCACTTCTTGACGTAGATCAAAGTTTTGCTGAAATTCCTCAAAATATTATTCTTGATATTTCTGGCTGGAAGTAGGGTTATAAAAAAAGAGAAATGTTTGCTTTTATAGAAATAAAAATTTAGGTGAAATGTTTGCTTTTATATCTAACAAAAGAGAAAACTTTTGATGGTTACTATACTTCACATAATATGATTGAGTTCACAAAGAAGGATTTTGATTCCCTTCAATTCAGCCATTCTGTGAGAGCCCCCAGAAAAGAATTCTACCCTGCTGCTCTACTATGAGCTACCCTATAAGTAGGCTTAATTATCCATTTGAATAGCTTGTTTAGTTCTCTCCCTCCAGATCTCCAAGTAAGCACTCTAAATCAATTGAAAGGAATCAGGATTAGAAATGGCTCCCAGGTTTTGTCCTTTAAAGGGGCAACTGATTAAACTTCATGTTTCATATGTTATTCATCAGCTGGCTACATGTAGGTTGCTTCACTGTATATTGATCACTTGATTGTCTATTGAAACTATCTCGTTTTGCTTCTAAAAGGAGCGTGAATCTAGGATTTTGTTAGGATCTTCTAATTTCCCATTTGAAAAGCTCGATGATCAATTATTGGGTGTAGTTCTGATAATCTCTTTGTTCAACAACCTCCTATTTTCATACAAAAGGTTCACAATTTTTATTTTTAGGCAAGTCTTCCTTTTTCCTAAATTAAAATACACTAGGCGAAAAAATTCGCAAAATTTCAACAATCATTTCATGTTAGTTTCTCAGAAAACTGAAAATTTTCACTAATTTTGGCTATCTTCGAGATTTTCTCATTGGTGTTTCAATTCATGCCTTTGTCGTCATATGATTCATATTGAGCGTGCGCCTTTTGAAATAGTCCTTGGTTTTACATGATCATCATTTTTATGCATGTTTGCACCAAGGATGTGTATGGTTGTAAAGAGAATTGGAAAATGTGTTAAAGTGAAAGGATGGAGAAGCAAAGTCGAGTAAAAGATGATACATTCTTCTAGGCTGGTGTTGGTTTGTGGTAAGAAAGTGCGAGGAAAAAGTAGTTGTAAAAAGCTCCATTCCAAGACCATTACTTTTCTGTAACAAACAAGCACCCAAAAAGTTTGGGAGAATTGTCTTAAAATGGCATCCATGTGCGTAGGACACTTCACATTGACAGCCGTACTTCTTGGCACTTGGCATATATTAATATCTTCTTGTTTACACTTTATAGGCTGACACGAGCTTCTAATTTATTTTCAGGATTTTCATCGTAAATATTACCATCCCAGCAATGCCAGGATATGGTTCTACGGAGATGATAATCCAAATGAGCGCCTACGCATTTTAAGTGGTATGCAATATGCATTGCTTGCTAGAGTGGCTTTTTAAAATTTCTTTGATGTCAGTATTTATGTTAATTAAATCGATTTCATCTGTTAAAATTTAAGTTGAAAATTGATGTAGATTTAGGAAAATATTGAGGAATTTGAGAACATTCTTTTAGTACAAGACATTTTTTCTGGATGCATAATAGATAATTCACTACAGTATAAGAGAACGGGGTGCCAAAGTGGAGAAGCACTAAATACAAAGGAGAAAAGGGAAAACAGCACAAAAGCAAACCATCAAAGAAGGCGTGAAGCTGGCCCAAAATGGATTATGGAAGACCCAGGAGGCCAGGAGACAACAATAAATAAGTCAGCCTATTTCATGGGAATCCAACACAGATTTGGGGAGGGGGTGATGAAAGTTATGTTTCACTTGCACCTAAGATCATGGGATATGGGCCTATGGCCTTCCTAATCTTATCAGATTATCTAGAGTTGGAGGTCCATCTATGTTGATTATGCTTTTTAAGTATGGTTTATAGCTACACACAGATGGCAAGTTTGCTAACTGTCACAAATAGAATTCCCAGCTAGGATCATGTTGATCCAAATCCGTTTGTTGAACTATTGCATTGCAAAGAAGGATATTACCAGAGATTCAAAATGCTTCTGGCAGAGAGGAAGGCTGATTGTTTGGGGCTAACAAGGAAGCCAATAATCAGCTAGATGTATGCAAGAGTTTTGGTAATGAAATCATATGAGAGGATTACATATGAAGATGGGTCTGAAATTGGGTAAAGCTGAAGCTTCTTCTTTCTTTGAGAGAGGCAAAGGAAGGAACAGTTAATTCCTTCTATTTGATCAGTTTTGAAGTAGAAGCAAGCTTTAGGGTTTTGATGAGGTCTTTTTTAATGGTGTCCCACATGAGGAAAAGAATTCTAGATTGAAGCCATCAAGATTAGGAAGTGGGAAGGACTATTGCAAGGATCTCATCATCAGAAGGAATAGCACGTAAAAAGCATGTATAAGATGGATGGGGTTAAACTTACTGGGGAGTCTCTTAGAGACGGAATTATAGGAGGAAGAGAGGTTTTAAGTTGTTTCTTAATTTTATTTTATTATTTTTTTTTTTTGGGGGGGGGGGGATGGTATAGTATCTCTGTGAATGCCTGTTAACTATAATTGCTTCAGCATGCTATTTTGTATCTCCCCTCTTTTTTAATTAAGAATAACTTATCCCAGAGAAGAAAAGGAATGAGCCTTCAGGGATCCACAGAAGTCAGAAGAATAGTCTCCAACCATTTTGATCCTGGATTTTTGTCTTTTGTCTAAGAAGGTTTTCTTCTTGGGAACTATGGAAGATGAGTTAAAAAGAGGCTGCTTTTTCCTTTATATCCTGTCAAGATAGGGCTTGGACAGGTTTGGGCATGATCATTATTAGGAAGAATTTACCTTGTTTTCACTGTTGATGATTGCTTATGGCTGGAAGTTTAGATGTCAGATTCCCTTTCACTGAGACACAAGAAGCCTTAGTTTTGGGACTTTTTGGAACATGCTTTATTTAAAATTTAGAGCCTTTTCCTTGTGTCCCTATAATTTTCAAATTTGAATTTGCTTTTGAGTTTTGTTTTTGCATTTTCACATTATTTTCATTTTCTAAACCTGTGTCCATGATGCCCTTCTTTTTATTAATTGAAAATATCTAAGATACTCAATCAGAACTTGCAGACAATGAACCACCACAACAATTCAGCCTTGTCCAGAAGAATTACAGTATGTGTTTGGAAATGTTAAGTTGTTAACATCTAGTTCTTTTGTAAAACCATTTTTACACTGTCTGAGACACCGTTCTTTGTTTGGAAATGAGTGTTTCCAATAAATCCATTTTGGAAATATTCCCATTTGGGCCTACAATATGAAAAAACTAGCTTTTGAGCAAGGATGAGGTGCAGGGGAGCAATGTAAATGGGTTTGTGAGTAGGGGTGGGGGTGGTCTTGAGAGACTTCACTGTCGGGATCATTTATCAAGTTTCTGTTCACCTGACGGAACATGTTTTATATGTTTTGCAAAAACTGTTCTTCAGACCACCTTTCTCATGGGTTTATTCTTAAAGAACAAAAGAACAAACTATTTCAACAAACACCTCTCTCCCATTCCTGTTATCAGAGAACAGAAAAACGCCAAAACTGTTCTCTGAAAATGTCATCAACACATCTGTAGTGAATCAAACTATGGTTATGGAGGAAATTAAATAAGATTAGAACTTTTCAAAACCACTAACTCGGTACGATGAAAGGAGGAAACCAAATAAGACCAGAACTTTCAAAACCACTAATGGGAGAGGGTGAAACATATATTAAAGGTCCTAATAAGTTTCAAACTATCAAATCAAAGTCATGTTTAGATTAGGAGAAACACTGATGGACAGAAAATAGAAAATAAGATGTAGGAAGAAATCAGAAATAGAAAGTTGAAAGAACTAATATAATTGTCTCTCAGTTCAACGGACATGTCTAATCTAATAGATAGGATAGGGATTAACATTGTCAACCTTAGCACCAGTTCTCCATAGAAATACATGGACTGAACTTGAGAGATATTTTCTGTAAAATACTCCCGTCTCGGATGTGAAACAGTGAATAGAATTAATAGAAGAGGCAATTATGTTAGAAACATTAAAGGATCATCAATGCAGAAAAGATATTTAGAAATCACCCTAGGAGTATAGAATGTGAGAGAGAGAGAGAGAGAGAGAGAGAGAGAGAGAGAGAGCTGTTGAACAGTAATGGAAGGAGTATAGAAACGATGAAGGAAAGAATGTGACATGAACAAAGGCTTCACCACCCTCCCTCTATGGTTTCACTACCTTTGCTGCAACTGAATCTCCACACTGCTCAATCACATAAGAGTAATTTTGTTTTTAAATATTCAAATTGTGGGCTAGCTGCCCCTTGCTCTTTATGTATGATAACCAGTGGATTGATTACAATATTAGAAGCCCCCTATATGTGTGGAGAACTACTTGGTTGCCAATAAAAATTTAGAATCGAAACATATGGAAAGGATCAATTGCTAGTAAATTGGACAAAGAAAGAAATAAATAGAAACTATTACTTAGTATATTAAGCAATAAGTAGCTTATCAAATGAAATTAGAAACTATATACTTATTAACTACTAAAAGATCCTTTGCAGCTCTAGATCTCCAACCAACACAAGCTGGCTTCATGGGCCTACACAGTAAAATCTTCTAGGTGCTGTTCTGGAAATGTCTCCAAAGAATCTACTATAAGCTGTACTAAATTGCAGGGCATGTTGTGGGGCGGATCATTGGCTTATTGTAAACAAAAATTGATGGCTTTAATATGAATCAGATTCTGGATTTTAGATGGAGCTTGGATGTAATTTAGACTGGAGGCCAGAAAGAAAAGGCTTGGCTTTAGTATGAATCAGTTTCTGTGGCGACACTCGAAGTTTTCTTCCTTTCAACCTTATAGCTTTTCTATAGTAATCTGTTCAGTTATCGATCCTTTTTAGTAAATTTAACTATCTTTCTTCTGCTTTTCAGAGTATCTAGATTCATTTGATGCAAATGTAGCTTCAGAAGCATCGAAGGTTGAACCACAGAAACTCTTCTCTGAACCAGTTAGGATTGTTGAGAAATATCCAGCAGCTGAAGGTAGTGATTTGAAGAAGAAGCACATGGTATGCCTAAACTGGCTGCTATCTGATAAGCCCTTGGACTTGGAAACTGAGCTTGCCCTTGGATTCATGGATCATCTTATGTTGGGAACTCCTGCTGCTCCTTTGAGAAGAATTCTACTTGAAAGTGGCTTGGGAGATGCCATTGTTGGTGGAGGGGTTGAGGATGAGCTCCTCCAGCCCCAATTTAGTATTGGTTTGAAAGGTGTTTCTGAAGAGGACATTCAAAAGGTAGAAGTACTGGTAATGGATACTCTTAAAAAATTGGCAGATGAAGGTTTTGATCCAGAAGCAGTGGAGGCATCTATGAATACAATAGAGTTCTCTCTCAGGGAGAACAACACTGGGTCTTTTCCTCGAGGGTTGTCTTTGATGCTTCGTTCTTTAGTGAGTGATTGATTTCTGTCCTTAATTGATTATCTGGTTAAATTGTTTTATAGATACAGTATGTATGAAGAATTCTTACTTGGATTCTATCCATGCAGGGTAAATGGATATATGATATGGATCCCTTTGAGCCTTTAAAATATGAGAAGCCCCTACAGTCTTTAAAAGCAAAGATTGCTGAAGTAGGGTCCAAGGCTGTTTTCTCTCCACTAATAGAGAAGTTCATCTTGAACAACCCTCATTGTGTTACTATAGAAATGCAGGTAATTGTTCAACCTAACAGCCAAATTCTACCATCATGGTGTGCTACCTGTTTAGCTTTCCTCTTACCAGATATTGTTTCATCTATTATTTGCCAGCCTGATCCAGAGAAGGCTTCTCGTGACGAAGCAGCTGAGAGAGAAATCCTAGAGAAAGTTAAAGCAAGTATGACTGAAGTAGATCTTGCTGAACTAGCTCGTGCAACCCAGGAACTCCGACTTAAGCAGGAAACTCCAGATCCTCCAGAGGCTCTAAAATGTGTGCCGTGTCTCTCTCTACATGATATCCCTAAAGAGCCTATACATGTGCCTACAGAGGTGATTACAATCCTTTCTTCTCTGTGTAGTTGAATTGCTAATATTTCCGTTTTAGGTGGGCCACCTTCCTAATTATCTTTACTTCATTATAGATTGTGGAGGTTGGTGGTGTAAAAGTTTTGCGGCATGACCTTTTCACCAATGATGTTCTTTACACAGAAGTTCTCTTCAATATGAGTTCATTGAAGCAAGAGCTGCTCGCATTGGTGCCATTATTTTGGTAAGTGAATTTTTGGTATAGGAAAGATAATATCTTGTTTATGTCGTTAATAGTTCAATGCAGAGAGCCAATGATGAACAAAACTATTACATTTCCAGTAGTAGCAAAAATCAATGGTTTGATTCTTTAGTCTATATTGGAAAACCTACAAAGATCAACATGTATCTTTTTATGGTGCAAATTTAAATGGTTAAAGAGTCTTTAAAAAACTCCAAATGAATTTTACAACAGCCAGTCATTGCTTGAGATGGGCACGAAAGACATGGACTTTGTGCAACTTAATCAGTTAATTGGAAGGAAGACAGGAGGAATTTCAGTGTACCCCCTTACATCTTCTAAACGAGGCAGCAAGGATCCATGTAGCCATATTGTTGTTCGTGGTAAAGCCATGGCAGGACGGGTTGAAGACCTATTTAACCTGGTATGTTTGTTATTGTTAGTCTTATCACACAACAATTTGTGCTTAATTGTTCCATTATGAACTTGGTGTGTGGAATGATTCAAAATATCTTGATTTTTGAATTTTGTTCAGTGCATGTCCTTATTGATACAAAATCCCTTTCATAGGGGGGGGGGGGGTGCATTGAATGTCAGTTCTATCATCATTTCCATCATAGGATCTTATTTCTTATCTTGATAATATATTTTACGTTGATCTTTATTGTGTGTATATTGTGCCTTTTGCATGCATTTGTGGTAGTGGATGAGCCTTTCTAGAATATTTGTACATCATCTTTGTTCTTTCTTCAGCTGGTATCTACACTTTTAGTGGAAAAGTATCAGCATGTCATTGGGTGGATTTGGAAGCAATTTTTTTGCCCTTGAGGCTTTCGTATTTAATCAGGCATTTCTAGTGAATACCAATTGTCTTGTGGGGCTAGGGTAGACAAATGATTACAGCTACTGACCCAGTCATGCAAATAGGGATGAGGCAAAAACATTCTATTGGGATATGCCTTCCTTTATGATGATGTAAGCTTGCTCTCTTTTGGTATGGATGGTAGAGCTTTTCCCTTTCTTTTGTTTCTGTTCTTTTTTTGCTTACAAAATTTTGTATTTATTAATAACATAAATGATGCTTCCTGTTGGGGAAATCTAGTCTGTCTTTCCTTCTGAATGAAATAAGAGTAGTTATTCCCCTCCACCCCCTCGAATCTCTTCGTATTAAATAGCCATATACATCCATTACGTGGTGTCTTATTGTTTATTACTGGTGGAATCTCAGTGCACATCAATGAGTAGCATTGAAATAGGTTGCTGTTCTAATGGAAGTAGACTGCTAGGTTCTGAATATCATTTATCTTCAAATTGTTGGAATATTTGGACTAGTACTGTGCAAGCTGCCACCGAAGGAAAGCATCTTAGAAAAGCATTGCTAATTTGATTTAATTCCCTTTGCCAGGCAGCTGCTTATGCTGGTGCATGGTTAGATCAGTTGCTAGGCAGATGGTGTATCACAATTTTGTTTCCCCCTGTACACTCCCTGACCCTCAAGGAATTAAAAGGAGTAACAGTTTTGGTTGTACCCAAAAAGAGAAGTTAAAAAAGAAAAAGAAAAAAAAGAAGAGTTCTGTTTTTGTAGTTATTTGTATTACAATGTGAGGTCCATGTCTGACATTTTAACACTAGCACAATGTGGGAAATTACGAAATATCTATTTTGTACACTTGAATTACAGTTTCAGTAAATTCCTTACCATATTGAGAAGATGTTGGTTTAGTCCATTGCATCTTTGTTCTTCTTTGAATATTTAGTTATTTAAGCCCTTTGTCTTGAATAAAGGGCTGATATATTTTGTTTCTTTTAGGTTAACTGCATTCTTCAAGATGTTCAGTTCACTGATCAGCAACGTTTTAAGCAATTTGTTTGCCAAAGCAAAGCTAGAATGGAGGTACGTATTGAAAACTTACTCTGGTTACCAGGGGTTACACATTTATTCCAGTTATTTACTTTTATATTGAAATTATTTCCAGAATCGATTAAGAGGAAGCGGTCATGGAATTGCTGCAGCAAGAATGGATGCGAAGTTGAATGTTGCAGGATGGGTTTCTGAGCAAATGGGAGGCATTAGGTGGGGTATCTTGATGTTTTGAAAATTTGTTCAAGCCTACTTTTTGTTTATTTGCTACTATATTCTAAATTTCTTATTTGCTTTAATGTTTCTTGGTGGTTACGGAAATATTATTCAACAAAGGCCATGTGATTGATATTAGATCCTTGACAGTGCAACCATGTAAGGCTAGAACTAGCACAACCATGAGACGAACAGGGTTGTGTGTGTGCAAGATCTGAGAACTTCTTGAGATGTTGGTAATTCTCAGTCTTTTGAGATAGCAGGATGAGATGGAGGTCAAAACCGTACGGTACTTCTACTTGACCGAGATCTTGGATATCTCTGTATCTTGAATCTCTCAGTAGTATCTTGGACATCCTGGTCATATGTCGGATATCATAGTTAAATCTTAGTATACCTCGGAATTCTATGGTATCTGGTTTTGATGTAAAAAAAACTAAAAATCCAACTCAGTGAGATCTTGGTCCAATTTGGTCTTTTGGACTACAGAGTTCCTCTGAGATCATGTTCTCCAATCCAATGTGTTTGGAAGGGGCTCCAAATGGTGAAAGAAGAGAAATTATTTTACTGAAATACAATAATTAATGTGGCAAATTGCTTCCATATTAGAACTCTGGTTTCGTTGTCTGCCAATGGAGGGGTAGTAGGATGGTTAGGAACCTGACTTCTCAGTGGAGAGGTCATGGGTTCAACCCCTACCGGCGGCATATGTAATATCCCTACCCCCAATTTCCCTATATATAAAAAGCGCCTTTTTACAGAAAAAAAGTCTACCTATTTAGAATATCAGCCACATTAGCACTAAATTTGTAAATCAACCATGTGTGATACGTAATTTATTTTATAAATGTAATATGGTTTTTCTGAATTTTCTTCTTGCTGAAACAAATTGTAGCATTGTTCCCATCTCAGTGATGACACACTACATGCCACATGAACTCAGACGATCTTTTGGTTGATGTTCAATTGCAGAAATATCCTTGTAATGGGATGGTATCCAAAGAAGAAGAAAAAAGACAAAAAAAATTAGTTCTTTAGTGTTATCATCTTTAACTATCCAACATAAATTGCATGCACCTCTACAGAACTCCTTTGTGTTTTTTTTCTTCTTTCCTTTTTCACATTCCTTATTGTACAAGATCTGATGCTTGAAATAATTATTCTCTCATCTATATTTTTTAGTTACTTGGAATTCCTACGGACGCTTGAAGAAAAAGTTGATGAAGACTGGGATGGAATTTCATCATCTCTTGAGGAGATACGTAAATCGTTGCTTTCAAGACAAGATTGCCTGGTTAATATGACTGCAGATGGGGAAACTCTGACAAACTCAGAGAAATATTTGAGTAAATTTGTTGATTTGCTACCTGGCAAGCAACCAATCAAAATAAATTCTTGGGAGGCACGACTTTCTCCAGTAAATGAAGCAATTGTAGTTCCTACTCAGGTGAGAATAATATCTTTGTTTTACCTCTTTTGTTTCAAACACTTATGTGCGTTATAGTCTATCATGTTCTGTCATTTGCACAGGTTAACTACGTAGGAAAAGCAGCAAATATATATGAGACAGGTTATCAGCTCAGTGGTAGCTCATATGTCATTTCCAAATACATTAGCAATACATGGTTGTGGGACCGTGTTCGGGTCAGTGGTGGTGCATATGGAGGGTTCTGCGAGTTTGATACACACTCAGGTTTAATTTTGACATATATTTATGCATATATATGAAAACTTTGCTTAACTTTGCTAATCTAGAAAATGATCTTAAGGAACTAACTGATGATTGTTGATCTCTACATAGGGGTGTTCACATACCTTTCATACCGTGATCCCAATTTATTAAAGACACTTGATGTATATGATGGAACTGTGGACTTCCTAAGAGAGCTGGAAATGGATGATGATACTCTTACAAAATCAATTATTGGGACCATTGGGGATGTGGATTCTTATCAGCTTCCTGATGCCAAAGGTTATAGCAGGTAAAATGAATTCTTATCAGAAGATGCAGACATGTTCCTTTTAGAATCTCATGACTAACTTAGTGAACTCAATCTTGTATTTCAGTTTGTTGCGCTACTTATTGGGTATTACAGAAGAAGAAAGGCAACAGAGGCGTGAAGAGATACTATCAACAAGGTAAAAGTTGTGTTTTCCCCTTTTGACCTTGTATTAATTTAGTTATTACACCTAGGCAGAGCGAACATGCTCTGATGGTGATAGTTGGCTCTATCATCTGGTTTATCTTCGTTTATGCCCCCACTCTCTCTCTCTCAGCATGTGGACTTTCACCTTTTTTCTCTTGGTTGGAATTATTGATAGAATGGATAGACTCTGCTGCAATTCTCAATGTTGTCATGGGGCTTGTCCACGTCCACCGCTTGTTGCCAGATGTGTGCCCGATATAGTATTTGCTTTGCATAGGATAAAATCATATATGAATTGTTTACTTGAATCACTTTCATAGGTTAGATTGACAAACTAACCTTTACTTTGTGCAGTGTGAAGGACTTCAAGAATTTTGCTGATGCATTAGAAGCTGTGAAAGAAAAAGGTGTTGTGGTGGCAGTGGCATCCCCAGATGATGTTACTGCAGCAAATGAAGAACGCCCTAATTTCTTTGATGTGAAGAAAGCTCTGTAAAGAAATACCAATTGTACATTCATGCCTAGTTCTGGAAGCTGTTGGAGCAACCACATCTGGTACAATATTCTTTAAAATCTATCCTTCCACCCAAAAATATATTCACACCTTCTGTGTCTTATGCATGAGTGAGGTTCCCCTTTTTGCCAGTCCAGTATTTTAGGACTGATCATCTCAAAATGATATATATGTAATTAACCTGGAAGTGATATTTCAGCAGCCACTGCACAAGGTCAAGGGTTTTCTCCTTTCTTGTCCTGGTGGTGGGAGCAAAATAGAGTATTTTATGTCTTTCTTTTGGAGGTGTTAATGAAGTCTAATTGAAGTCCCAGCTCTCTCTCCCCCCCCCCCCCCCCCCCCCCCCCAGTTCGTATCCTCCCTCTTGTAGAGGACATTAAAGTTGTGGCAGCAAAATTCCTGGGTTTTAGAAGCCCTAACTTTCTAGTGGACAATCTAGTTAGGAAGGCCCTTTTGGTTTCAAGCCTGAAAGATTGGTGGGTAATCTCCAGCAAATAAAGGATTATAATCAACAGATGACTTTTGCTTCATAATATTCTATCCCTTGAAATAGTATAATTTATTAGAAAAAGGTGATAACATCTCATGTTATTAAACCTGATTGTTCTCCCCGAGCCCTTTTCTTGATAACTCCTCGGAATTCATTAACGTCTTGGGATTGTTTATTAGAAAATCTGTTCTCAACTACTAGCAAGTGAAGGCGCCATGGTGGATGTGAATCAGTTCATTCTCATTCACCATGAGGCTATACATGCAGAAGAAATTTCAGAAACTGTATGGCTTGAAGTTAGCATGGCAGGAGGGTACTTTCAGAAAAAAAAATTGTGAACTTAGCAAAGTCGTTTACCAAACAATTATGAAGATCTTCCCCTCAGCCCTAACCCCACCCCCACCGAGTTGAATCACTCCAAGCTTTTGTGAATCTAATGTCCAATAGGAGCCCTCTTAATCACTCAGAGAAAGGCCACCTTTATTTTTGTGGGTACGATTCAGAGAAGTCCACTTGCTTTTTGGGCTGCAACTGGGCAGGGCTGGGCCTGGCTTTTGCAATCCCAAGTCCAGTCCTATATGTTATAATCTGAGCCCATTCCCACCCTGGCCTAAGTTCGGGGCCAAGGATTATTGTCCCTGGCCTTAAGCCCTACAGGGCCAAGCCAAGCCCATTCCCGCCCTAATTGGCCCTAATTGGGTCGGGTCGGGATGGGTTGACCCTAATTGGCCCTGGCCTTAACCTTGATTGGCCTTGACCCTGATTAGCCTTGATTGGCCCTGATTAGCCCTGATTGACTCTGTCCCTGGCCCTAATTGGCCATAACCCTAATTAGCCTTGTCCTTGGCCCTAATTGACCCTATCTTGGCCATAGCCTTAATTGGTCATATTTTTGGACCTAAAATAACAAATGTAAATTCATTAAAAAAAAAAAAGTATCGTAAGTAAATTAAAAAAAAAATTAATAGAAACATAAGATGATTCTAAGTTCATACAAAATGATAAAATAGTCAATAAGTTGATAGTGTTGCTTTAAACATAAATAAATTCATACTCCATAATTATATATTGATCTCTGAAAGTCTTTCATTGCTTTGATGATGGAAATTGAAAACCTCTCCCATTACTTTGGTGATGGAAATTGAAAACCCCTCTCATAGATTACCTTATTAAAAAAAAAAAAAAAAATCATATTCAAAACTTGGTTAACAAGTAAATCAACGATAATTTTGTATTGATATTTTTTTCGTAGTTAAAAAAAATTATATTTTATTTACAAACATAGCTATCTGTCCTTAATAGGTTTCCCCCTCTCTCTCTCTCTGAAATATCATATTGGAGGCAAAAGAAAAATATCAATATTCATGATGAGAAGTTGGGGTGTAGATTTGTTAGATATTAATTCCTATATACTAGCTTTTATTATTTATAATATATTATCTTGCCTTAGTCAAAAAAAAAAAAAAAAAATCAATGATTTTTTGGAACTAAAAATGACTTAATTCAAAAAATAAAAATTATCTTCAAAATAATATAGAAAATGAGCTCATAGCCTAATATTATCAAAATGACTGAAGATCAAAGTTGAGACTTTTAGTTATATTAATGTTAATGTGAAGATTAGGATAAAAATCTAATACATGATCAGGGTCAAATTAATATTAAGACTAGAGCCAAATTTAGGGTCAGTATCGGACCAAAATCAGGTGAATGCTTACTACATTGGTAATGAAGATATAATTTATTTTCATTAATATTTTTACAAAACATGATCATGTTTTTAAAATTTGACATGTGTCAAATATTCGCCCATGTGGATTATAATTAATTCCTCTTCATATGGGTGGAGGGTCCAGACTCAAATTAGGCCAAAATTAAGGGCTTAGATCAATGCCAAGATTAGGGCCAAGATTAGGACTAGGATCAGGGTCATAATCAAGGCCAATATCAGGGTCAAAATCAGGGTCAAAACCAGGGTCAAAATCAAGGCCAGAATCAGAGCCAATATTAGAGCCAAAATCTAGGACGGGCCGGGATGGGCTGGGCGGGCCAAAGAGTAATCCCATGCCCGCCCGCCCTTGGCCTTAACCCGCCCTTAGGGCCAAAATCTTTAGCCCAAGCCCTATTTGGGCTCAGGGCGGGCTTAGGGCGGGTCACGGCTGCCAGGGCCAAACTTGAACCCCTACTTGCTTGTTTATCTATTGGGTTTCTTGCCATACTAGGTGGTGGTTCTCTGTTTGTCCTTCTCAATCCAATAATGTACGAATCCAGCCAAAACCAAATCAGCCACTCATTCCAGTAGAAAGACAAGCTATCCTTACTCCTTGCTGTTCTATGGTGAGTTGTTGTTTCTTCTTCCTTCTTATTATCTCTCCCCCACTTCCTCTTTCGTCCCTGCAACTCTGCAATGGAATCAAGCGAGCCTGAGAACGAGGTAGACTATGAATACCTTCCATATATTCGTGTATACAAAGGTGGGCGCATAGAAAGGCTTGTATCTACTGATTTTGTTCCAGCAGCCGTCGATCCTCAAACTGGTGTTTCATGCAAAGATGTTGTATTACCAAACTCAGGCATTTCTGGTCGTCTCTTCCTCCCTAAACTCACTCAAATTGACAACAAGCTTCCCCTCCTCATCTACTTCCATGGCGGAGCCTTCATTGTTGGTTCTCCCTTTACTTCCAAATGTCACGGTCTCTTGAACTCCATAGTTGCTGAAGCAAATGTTGTTGCTGTCTCTGTGGACTATAGACTTGCCCCAGAGCATCCCATCCCTGCATGCTATGAAGATTCTTGGGCTGCTCTTCAATGGGCTCTTTCTCACTCCCCGGGTCAGACAGCCGAGGAGGATCAGCTTGAACCGTGGCTGACAAACCACGCTGACTTCAACCGGGTTTTCTTGGCTGGAGACAGTGCTGGAGCCAACATTGCCCACAACTTGGCTATGAGTGTGGGGGCTGAGCTGGGTGTGAAGCTTCTTGGACTTGCTTTGATCCACCCTTTCTTCTGGGGATCAGAACCAATAGGGTCCGAGGCTACAATGCCGGGCAAAAAGGCGTTTGTGGACCGGTTCTGGCCTTATGTGTGCCCTTCTAACCCTGAAAACGATGACCCCAGGATCAACCCATTCGTAGACCATGGTCCGAGCCTGGTGGAGCTTGGGTGCAGCCGTGTGCTTGTATTTGTTGCTGAGAAGGATATTCTAAGAGATAGAGGGAGGCTTTACTATGAAGCATTGGCAAGAAGTGGGTGGATGGGAGTTGTGGAGTTCTCAGAGACAGAAGAGGAGGAACATGTCTTCTTTCTATCTAAACCAGAATCAGACAAAGCAAGGGACTTCATAAAAAACTTGGCATTGTTTCTGAATCTGGAAAGGCCTCCGAGTATATAAATAATTCCACGTTCATGCATTTTATTACTCTTCTTTCCTTCTCTAGTTTATGTAGTTGTTTGATGGCAAATGGAAATCGTTTGTAATCTCTAGTTTCTAGTAGAATAGGTAGATAATGGGCATGAATAGTCAAAACTGGAGAGTTCTGAAGCCAATTTGATGAATATTAATAGAGATGAAGGTTTTAGCTTGGGTTTATGCTTTAAGATCATCGATTTGAGACAGTTATATGATTTGCATGGATGACTACGTGGGACGACTCTACATTACGAAATTGCGTTATTCATATTTTCTTCCATAAGGAATGCATCATTAAGTGGTTGGGACACATGAATAAATATCCCTTGTATAACTTTGGTAAGCAGCTTGGTCCGCTTAAGTAGGGCTGCAACTGGGCCGGGCTGGGCCGGGCTTTTGCAATCCCAAGCCCACCCTATATGTTCTAATTTGAGCCCATTCCCGCCCTGGCCCTAGTTCAGGGCCAATGATTATTGTCCCTGGCCCTAAGCCCTACAGGGCCAAGCCAAGCCCATTCCCGCCCTAATTGGCCCTAATTGGGCCGGGTCGGGATGGGTTGGCCCTAATTGGCCCTAATTGGCCCTAATTGGCCCTAATTGGCCCTGATTAACCCTGATTGGCCCTAATTGGCTCTGATTGGCCCTGATTGGCCCTAATTGACCCTGATTAGCCCTGATTGGCCCTGATTGGCCCTGATTGGCCCCGATTGACCCCGATTGGCCCCGATTGGCCCTGATTGGCCCTAATTGACCCTGATTAGCCCTGATTGACCCTGATTGGCCCTGATTAGCCTTGATTGGCCCTGATTGACCCTGATTAGCCCTGATTGGCCCTGAACCTAATTGGCCTTGTCCCTAGCCTTAATTGGCCATATCTTTGGTCCTAAATCTCAAATGTAAGACAGGTAGTAATACAATGATCAAGAAATCATGGGGAAAAACATGGGAAGGGGGTGGGGGGAAGAGAGAGAGAGCAGACAACTTGCTTTTCAGAAACTAAAACAACACCATTCTATAATTCCAAATAATGCATAAATTCTAATGTCGTACATCTCTTTATAAAACAGAAAAGAAAAAGGACAAAATAGATGTGCCGATGTGGATATGGTAATACTCTTCAGACTGATTATTATTTAATTAAAGGGATCATTACTGTTGCCCCCCTGTAGTTTGATTTTATTACTAATAAAACCCTGTTCTTTACAAAATTACTGTTGCCCCCTTCCTTATAACGGTGTTAAGTAGCCGTTAAGTTTGAATATGTAATGTCTAATTTGCCCTTCATTAAAATTAAGAAATCAAAAGACGATGCGACCCCATTTATAAAAACCATATTAAATGTCAATTTTACCCTAAATTTTATTTATTTTGAATTAATGAAATGGACAAAATCTAAATTCGATTTGGTTTCCCACCTTCACTAAACTTCATTTATTTGGAATTCATTTATTCCGATTTGGTTTCCCGCCTTCACTAAACTTCATTTATTTTGAATTAAAGAAATGAGCAAAATCCAAATCCGATTTGGTTCCCCACCTTCACTAAACTTCATTTATTTTGAATTAAAAAAAAAGCAAAATCCAAATCCAATTTGGTTTTCCACCTTCACTAAACTTCATTTATTTTGAAAATATTTTAGGTGATATTCAGTTTTCAATTTGAGTTTTATTTAATCATTCATTCTTTATTTTGTTTTTTATTTTTATTTTTATTTTTTTTAGAGAATAAAATGGATTATAGTTATTTTTCTCTCCACAGTTAATTAAGGGTACTACTGTAACTTGACAAAAGGGTAAATAAGTAAAGAGATACGTATAAAGGTATTTTTGGGTTTTTAAGAAAATATAAAGATGCCACATCATCAATAAACTAACGGAACTTAACGTTAAGGGGGCAATAGTAATTGTAGACAAAGTTAAAGGTTGGATTAGTAATTTGAAAAAGTATAGGGGGTACAATTATAATAAAATCAAAGTACAGGTGGCCAATAGTAATTATCCCTTAATTAAATTATTTATTTGAATTTTTTTAAAGTAAAATTTTCATTTGAAATAAGTGATATTTTTTTTTTGGATTTTCTATTGAAATAAATATTAAAGTAATTAAAGTCTTAAATTCCAAACTCACTTCTGGAAAATAAAATAGTAAAGATGTCAACAAATAGTCCAAAATTTATATTCAATATGTATTTAACTATTTATGCCCATTTGATTTAGGAATAGAATCCAATTTTGGGTTTTCTATTTGCTTTCATGAAATTTGGTTATTTATGTGCTCGGAAAGTTTATCTCTTTCATTTCTAACTTCTGCTTCTTCTTCCTTTTCTTTGTTTTACCCAAGCCCCGTTTCTCTCTCTCTCTCTCTTTCCTTTTTTTTTTTTTTTTTTTGTGTTTTTCCTTTGGTTTTTCTCCGGCAGCAAAGAGTTAAAATTATTCATAAAATAGAACACGTAGAGAGAAAAATTGTAATTAAATTTAGGCATATTTGAAAGTCAAGTCAATTATAAAGAATATCATACAAACTCTTTTTGTAAACTTAGAAACATCAAAGATTCAGAATTCAAAAGTAAAAGATCTGATAAAATGAAAAATTTATCTTCAAAGTCAAGCACTTAAGCCATAGGTAAGTATGTTTTCATTCACAACTGTTCGATAAATTGATATCTTTATTCAATACAAAAAAATTTATATTCAAAACCTTGTTAACAAGTAAATCGACGATAATTTAGTATTCAACAATAAAAAAAAATGTATTTTTTTCATAGTTAAAGAAAATGATGTTTTAGTTACAAACATAGCTATATGTCTTTAATAATTTTTTTTGAAATATCACACTAGATGTAGAGATATGTCAATATTCATGATGAGAAGTTGGGTATAGATTTGTTAGATATTAACTCTCTATGTAATAGTTTTTATTATTTATAATATATTATCTCGCCTTAGTAAAAAAAAAAAATCAATATTTTTTTGAACTAAAAATGACTTTGTTAGAAAAATAAAAATTACCTTAAAAACAATATAAAAGTGAATTTATAGTCTAATATGATCAAAGTGACTAAATGTCAAAATCAAGACTTATATCAATGTTAGTATGAAGATCAAGGTAAAAACCTAGTACTATAGTACATGATCATCATCAAATTAATATTAAGATTAGAGCCAAAATTAGGGTCAAGATTAGGGCCAAAATCAAATAGATGCTTATTACATTGGTAATGAGGTTATAATTTATTTTTATTAATTTTCTACAAAACATGATCATGTTTCTAAAATTTGACATGTGTCAAGTATCCACCCATATAGATTTACAATTAATTCCTCTCCATGTGGGTGGAGGGTCCAGAGTCTCTAAACTCAAATCAGGGCTAGGATCAGGGCCAAGATCAGGGTCAGGATCAGGGCTAATATCGAGGCCAAGATAAGGGCCGGGATCGGGGCTAATGTCGGGGCCAAAATCAAGGCCAAGATCAGGGTCAGAATCAGGGCCAAGATCAGGGTCAGAATCAAGGCCAAGATCAGGGCCAAGATCAGGGTCAGAATCAAGGTCAAGATCAAGGCCAGGATCAAGGCCAAAATCAGGGCCAGGATCAGGGCCAAGATCAGGGCCAAGATTAGGGCTAGGATCAGGGTCAAAATCAGGGCTAGGATCGGGGCCAAAATCAAGGCCGGAATTAGTGCCAAAATCAAGGCCGGGATCGGGGCCAAAATCGGGGACAAAATCAGGGCCAAGATCAGGGCCAAAATCAGGGCCTGGGTCAGGGCCAAAAATCAGGGACGGGCTGGGCGGGCCAGAGAGTAATCCCAGGCCAGCCCTTGGCCCTAGTTCACGGCCAGAATATTTTGCCTCTAACCCCGCCCTTAGGGCCAAAATCTTTAGCCCAAGCCCTATTCAGGCTTAGGGCGGGTCAAGGCCGCTAGGGCCAAACTTGCACCCCTACGCTTAAGCAAGGTTCCGGTATCGAAACCTTGTGGATGCAAAAAATCCCCGTTGGGAGACTCACCCACCACAGCTAGGTGTGCGACCCGGATCGAACACCGGATTAGTCAGGGAAAGCCTTGGAAATTGGGGTTGGCAACCCAAAAAAAAAAAAAAAATCCCTTGTATAACTTTGCAATGTCTATATCGATTGTCACCTAAACTCCTCCGCTGTTGAGAAAAGAGAGATTTTTTGGATCACTCCGTATTCTCTTTTGGTTCCAGCTACTCCCTTGTTCACTAGTGGGAGTTAGATTTAATCATGTTTTGCTTTATTTTGTCTTCCCATATAGCCTCGGTTGTTCCTCAATAAATTACTTTTCTACTGAAGGACACATTACTATTCGTTTGTTTTGTTGCGTTGAAGCAGAACAATTAGTGATGTGGAAGAGAAAACTTTATAGTCGGATTCTCATTCTCTTAATCCACTTTTCTCATTTCTTGAAATAAACTACTAAGATTTTGGCATTTGGCATTTTATATCCAATGGTCACAATTAAAATTACTTTGGAAGAAATTTTAGGAGTTTTAGGAGTAATTACACATGGTGAGCAAAAAGGTGAGCAAGAGAAAAATTTAGGGATACACTAGACGTGGTTGCTAGGATTGTTACACCTAACATGTTATTAACAAACAGTCACAATTGAAACCACTTTGGAAGAAATTTTAAGAATGATTATACAGTGTGCGAAAAAGAAAAAGAAGATCAATCTAGTAGAAAGATTAGGGCTACACTAAATAGTTTTTATTTGATTTTAATTAGTGTATTTTTGGAAACTGCAGGATTTTTTTTTTGGGAAAAGGGAACTGCAGGAATTAAGTGAACGAAAAAGGCGCAGGAGGATCACCATGGATCGTCCGATATATTCATTGGATTCAAAGTGGATTATAGGGTGTTAAGGATAAATTCCAAATTGAATCCACCTCTCTATCTCTAAGGAATGTTTGGGGGGGGGGGGGAGACGGAGGTTTGCCTCGGCTAGTTTATGAGTAGCTTGACTACATTCTTAAGGAATGTTTGTTATATATAATTAAATATAAGGCAAGACTTCGCCCCTAGCCCTAGGGAGATTCAAACTTTGACCTCATACTTGGAGGTGTTGGTTTTTTACCAGCTAAGTCACCCCTCGGGGTTAAATATCACAAAGACTTGCTTACAAAAGTTGCAACAAAACTAGTTAATAGAATAATAGTTACTAATCGGCTCATAGGAAAAGAAATTAATTTCTGTAGGCATTGCAAAACGACACAAGGGATACGTATTCTTGCGTTCTAACCACTTCAAAATACAATTTTTTTATGAAAGTAATGCGATCAAGGCAATCTATGGACTTCTCTGATGTATTCATCCCTACAAATCACACATCTCTGTTGAAGAAGACACCTCTTCTTTTGCATGATTGAATTTCTTAATCTCTATAGTCTCAATTGAAGATCTTGAAGCTGGAACTAAGCGAAATCCTTGATCTCCATTTAAATTCATTACCCTGGCTTGGAGCTCTCCAATTTCTCCATCAGTACTTAAGAATTCTAATGTAAGAATATCGATATTCAGGTGGATATCCAAGGACCCACTACTATTTTTCACTTTGCAGGATATGGCATTTTCAAAAGCATATGTAGGTATTTGTTGTTTCAGTGTCTCAATGTTGATTATAGGGATATATGTTTTGATTGGTAAGCATAGTATGGAAGTGGAACTTGCTTTCTTCAGTTATAAGCAAGGAAGAGAACTGAATATTGAATTTTCTCTCTTGTATTGGAACGCTTCTATGCTCAAGGATATGCTCAAGGATGGTAAAGTTGCCTTCATTATCCGGCCTTGTGACTACCAAAAATTTGATATTCAATATGGTAATGGATTTTGACAGTGATTTTTGAGCTACCATCAGTGGAGCTTATGGGGTTCTCCTCATAGCTTGAACCCCATTGCATAATAGTAGCAAAACGCATGACTATACCTTCTTGACCAAGGAGGAGGAAGAACAAACGCAGACCAGTTTGATGAAGAGCTTAGACGATTATGTTCACCGTTTTAATATAATAAGATTCCTAGTTAAATTTGAACTTGAGAAAACCAATTAATTTGAAAAAGAGCTTGGTTCCCGTTCTCCATAAAAACTATAAGAAAGATATTTCTATTTGAACTTGAACTTGAGAAAATGAATGAATTGTAAGCTTGAAAACCTAGTCCAAAGTTGGATCACATTGAATCTTGATACGGATAAAATAACCTTGAACCGGGTTCGACCACGGTCGGGTTGATGACCCCGGTTGGGATTGGCACGATGATTGAACCATCAAGTAGCATGAGGAAGAAGGAACCTAAACGGTGATAGAAGGAGACGTAATCCCTACAAATTCGGGACAGATGATTGTGCTTAATGTAGAAAAAATAACCGACTCCAAACAATGGGGGAAACCCTACGATTGGGTGGCTGAAAAAGAAGGCCACGGATTGATCCAATGGTTAAAGAAGGAAGGTAAATTCAATATAAACAAAAGGTTGGCTCAAAATAGAGGTATTTGAATCGTTTCCCTCCATTAACGTTATTCAATTAAGCTCTGCAACTAGATAGAGATCTATGGTGATCCATTGCTAACTTAACCTTCGGAGGTGGCTTCCTGACCGCGGGATGGCCCACGTCTAACCTTGTTTTGTAGGCAAGCATCAAGGATTTTGAGGGCTAAGTAGTTTTTGGACGCATCATTTGGCACCGTCTGTGGGAAATATTTTGAAAAGCCATGGTGGACACTAGATCTGCGAGGCATCAAAGTCAGAACTTCCAGCCTCCTCCATTAGATGGAGACCTCCCTCCACCAGAGGAAAATCGTGTTCGTGGGGAAGAACAACACGATTTAGAAGAGATCGCCGGAGGAGCCCATTTGAATGAAGGAGAGATCTAGATGATTCCGGTTATTCAAGGACAAATGAACCAAATGCAGGTTCAGTTTCTGGAGATGCAGGCAATGCTTTGGATGATGGCTAGATGCTTGGGAGCCCCAAGGAACCTGAATCTTCACGATTGCTAAGAGGCCAAGAGGCAACCTCGAAGGAATGAAAGAAGAAGTTCTCCCACAAGGGGACATTCCCCTCGAAGAGGAAGAGACCCGACCGAGGGTCAAAAATTTCATCAAGAAAGGACCCAACTCCCCCCCATAGAAACACGGTGAGCATTCGAGAATAAGGAGAATAGGAGAGTAACCAAGGAGAGATGGGCAGGAGGTTTGGATTGAGCGCAAGGAAGTCGAATGGAGACCCTTACCCATATTGACCATGGAGTATGAAAGCACACAGTGACATCCCAACGTTCAGACCGAGACAACGTCCAAACGAAAGACACTCGGGCAGTGCACATTGATAGGGAATTGGCGGACATAAAAAAATTGGGACAACTCAAGAAGGGAAAAGGATAGATGATATGTACTCGATCATCAGAATGACGCCATTCGTGGAGGCAAATGCTAGGTAAGAATTCCCCCACAACTTAAGGCTTTCAACCTTCTTATCGTTCGACGGATCTAGATATCCAATAGCCCATAACAATTATTACCAGAAGACGATGGCGGTTGCTAGCAACTCAAATGAAATCTTATGTAGAGTATTCAAGTCATCACTCAAGGGTGCTGCTCAAAAGTGGTTCTCGAACATGCCATCGGGAAGGATTGCTGACTTTGATGAACTTGCTTGAAAGTTCATTGGTCGGTTCTAGAGTGGAATTTAGACCAAGAAGATCAAAGAGACTCTCTTCACTGTTAAGTAGGCAAAGAACGAGTCCATTCGGGATTACCTACAGAGGTTTAACAAAGCTACCACGGAGATCAAGAATCTTGACGTACATGTGGCCAAGACAACATTGTTTACAGGCCTCTCTAACAAGTGACTCCTGGAGTTGCTATTACAAGATATGCCAACCACTTACCCCAAACTTGTTCAGAGATGCCAGAAGCAGGCAGAGGTGATAGAAATCCTTGATGCTAGACAAGGAGAAGTGAAAGTACCAAATAAGGAGTAGAAAGCTACAGATAAAGGCCAAGGATTGAGAGCGTAGAACAATGATTGGGGAGGCAAAGGATGATCGGGATGGAGACAACAATCGCCCAACCACGCTGAATATACTCCTTTGAATGCCCGACGATCTGAGACCCTAATGCAGATTAAGGATCAGGATATCCAGAGATGGCCACCCAAGATGGTAGCCAAGCTTGGAGAAAGAAATATGGATGAATACTGTCGTTTCCATAGGGATTATGGGCACTACACCAATGAGCATAGACACTTGAAGGCAGATTTTGAAAGATTAATATCCCAAGGGCATTTGGCCAATTACATAAAGCGTCATGATGACTATCGGGATAAAAGAACAACTGGAGAAAAGAGAAGAGAGTGATTGGGAAGCAGAGACCTTCGGGCTAAAGCCTCTTAATCCAACAAAGGAAAGGAAATAGTAGGGACCAATCGGTCACCGATCCTCACAATAGTCTGAGGTCTAGAGCCTAAATCCCTCAGAAAACTAAAAGCAAAATCAAAGTTCGTAGGATCGGAAGAAGCAATCAAAAGAAAACGACTGACCGTGGAGGAAAGCATCGTGTTCAATGAAAAAGACGAAAGGGGCATTGTACTCCACATGATGATGCAATCGTGATCAAGGTCGAGATCAATTGTCAAGAGGTACATAGAGTATTGGTAGACACAAGATCATCAGTAGATCTTTTGTCCTACGAAACATATCAAAAGTTCAAGATGGAGGAAGACTTGCTGAAGCCAACCTCCACTCACCTATATGGCTTTGCTGGATCTTTGATGGTGGCATAAGGATCTGTACAACTGGATCTGATAGTTGGAAACTTCCCCAAGGAGACTACCATTTGAGTAAACTTTTTGGTTGTTCGGGAACTCCCTGCATATAAAGTCATACTTGGGAGACCATCCCTTACAAAGATGGGAGCAATAGTGTCGACTAAGCATATAAAGATCAAATTCCCGACCAGCCAGGGAGTAGGGGAGGTAACTTCTTATCAAAAGGCCTCCAGGCAATGCTATGTATCTTATTTAAAAGACAAGCCTGGACCAAGAAAAGCTACGGCTTTACCGATCAAGGTTCATGATGATCGGGATGAAGACATAATGTAGAGACCCAAACCCATTGAAAAATTAGAGCGAATCCAATTGGATTCTAACGATGAAGGAAAAACATCCTTCATCAAGTCAAAACAAACAATAGGCTTCAAAGAAGAATTAAAAATTTTCCTTCGAGAGAATGCCGCTGTATTCGCATGGTCAGCTATTGATATGGCAGGCATAGACCTAAGCGTTGCAAACACATGCTATGGATTGACCTGAAGGCCAAGCGTGTGATTCAAAAAAGAAAAAAACTTCTTGATTGAGAAGCATGAAGCTGTTAGAGCTGAAGTTGAAAAGTTGAAGGGATCGGGATTCATTGAACTGATCGAATGCCCATCTTGGTTGGTTAATGTTGTGATGGTGAAGAAGGCGAATGAGAAATGGTGGATGTGTACTGACTACATAGACCTCAATAAAGCCTGCTCAAAGGACTACTACCCTTAGCCTCGAATAGACCTCTTGATCGATGCAACAACTGGTTATGAAACTTTTAGTTTCATGCATGCATATTCGGGGTACAATCAAATCTTGATGAATAAGGAGAATGAGAAGTTCACTGTGTTTATGACCGATTGGAAAAACTTCTACTACAAGGTCATGCCGTTCGGGTTAAAGAATTCTGGGAGCAGCCTACCAAAAGCAGTGAACAAAATTTTCAAAAACTTGATCGAGAAAAACATGGAGGCTTATGTATATGACATGCTCGTGAAAAGCCTTCAGCGTTTTGGTCACATTTCAGACTTAGCAGAAGTCTTCAATGTTTTAAGGAAATATCAAATGAAGCTTAATCCTGAGAAGTGCACCTTTGGAGGGTCTTCGAGGAAGTTCCTAGAATTCATGGTTTCTCGGTGAGGAGTTGAGGTGAATCCAGTGAAGATAAAAGCCCTGATAGATATGGATCCTCCCAAGATTGTTCGGGATGTACAATGCTTGATAGGACGAGTGGTTGCTTTGAACAGGTTCATAGCATAGTTGGGAAAAAGATGCTTACCTTTCTTCAAGGCTTTAAAGGATTTGAGAGGTAGTAAAGAAGCAAGATGGACAAAGGAGTGCTAGAAAGCATTCGAGAACCTAAAGCTAATGCTAGGAAAGCCACCCTTGTTATCTCGACCAGAGAAGGGTGAAACTTTACAAGTTTATCTGGCAACTTTGTCTTCGGTAGTAAGTGCAGTTCTCGTTCAAGAAAAGGACAAGAAGTAGTGGCCAATCTCCTATATCAACCATGTGCTTATAGATGTTGAAACAATATACACAGAGATTGAGAAGCAAGCTTTGGCTCCCATGATGGCAGCAAGGAAGTTGAGACCTTACTTCTAGGCACACCCGATCGAGGTATTAACTACTTTTCTTTTGAAAAAGTATTTTATAAGCCAAATCTTTCGGGGAGGATGGTAGCATGGTCGGTAGAGCTTGGAGAATACCAAGTGGATTTCAAACCCTGAACAACTATAAATACGCAAGCCTTGGCTGATTTTGTGGTAAAAACTAAGGCCCCTGTTGAGGAAGTGACCGAACCAACAACCCCAACCATGTGGAACATTTATGTGGACCCGGTTCTAGCAACAAGCAAGGACTAGGGGCAGGGGTGCTATTGAAGAGTGCAGGGGGATTTAACATCGATTATGCATTAAGGTTCGGGTTCGAGGCAAGCAACAATGAGGCTGAGTATGAAGCTTTCCCGGTTGGCCTTCGGCTAGCAAAGGCCCTCGCAATTTCGGAGATAGCTATTTACAGTGACTCTTAGCTTATTGTTAATTAGGTACAAGGAGAGTTCAAAATAAAGGAGCCTCAACTACGGAAGTATTAGGAAATGATACAAGTACTGAAAAAAGAATTCAAAGAAGTCCAAGTTTTTTAGATCCCAAGGAAGGAGAATGCTATGGCAGATGAACTATCAAAGTTGGTGAATGCAAAGGAGAAAACCCTTGAGCCCTTCAGTCTATAGATTAAAGAATCCAATATCCGATCGAGAATTGGACCGATCATGGAATGCAAGACACCTAAGAAAGTTTTACCCCTATCTATTTTTTGTATTCCCGAATAAGATTTCAATAAAGTTCATGAAACCAAATCACTCTTTGAATGGGGGCCGTGTTGGTATATTACTATAGATAGTTGAAATTCAAAAAGGCTTTGGTTACGACCGAATGAGACTTTCTAACACTTAGAGAATTTCATAGAAAATTCCTAAGCAAAGGCTTGGTTACGATCGAATGAGACCTTTTTACACTTAGAGAATTTCACAGAAAATTCCTAAGTAAAGGCCTTGGTTATGTCCGAATGAGACCTTCTAACACTTAGAGAATTTCACAGAAAATTCCTAAGCAAAGGCCTCGGTTACGACCGAATGAGACCTTCCAACACTTAGAGATTTCACAAAAAATTCCTAAACAAAGGCTTTGGTTACGACCGAATGAGAACTTCTAACACTTAGAGAATTTCACAGAAAATTCCCAAGTAAAGGCTTTGGTTACGACTGAATGAGACCTTCTAACACTTAGAGAATTTCACAAAAAATTCCTAAGTAGAGGCCTCGATTACACCCGAATGAGTTCTCCTAACACTTGGAAAAATTTGCAGGAATTTTCTAATCAAAGGTCTAGCTCGAGTAAGGATCACCGATTATAGTGTTAAAAACAGAAACCTAACATAGTTAAATAAGAAACAATGAGGAGAAACATTTTTCCTGTATTCATGAAGGCTAGAGAGGGGGGGGGGGGGGGCATCCCTTACCAAAAAAAAAAAAAAAAAAGGAGAAAAATACAAGAAGTACATAATGAAGTTGGTAGAGGGAGGGAGGGAGAGAGAGAGAGAGAGAGAGAGAGAGAGAGAGAGAGAGAGAGAGAGAGAGAGAGAGAGAGAGAGAGAGGGGGGGGGGGGGGGGGGGGGGGGGGGGGGGGGGGGGGGGGGGGGGGGGGGGGGGGGGGGGGGGGGGGGGGGAGAGAGAGAAAAAAAAGTTTCTATTTTCATTGTTGTTCGGGGGCTCGGGTCTTGGTTTGGTTCGGGGGATAAACATTTTCATTGGGGGGGGGGGGGGGGGGGGGGGGAGGTTGTGTCGGGGCTGGGCTTGGTGGTCGGGATAAACATTTCATCGGTTCGGGGTGACTGGAGGAGAATCACTTAGATATACTTCAATGTTCAGGTTCTCTGGTGGGAAGTCAGAGTTTTGAAGCGCCCATTTGGGGACCCCCAAATTCAGTTCCTCGAACACCTTGGCATGGCAAACTTCATGGTGAGGGTCGGTCTCAAACGTGGGGTTCAACCTCCACACCTTGTTCTGCCCGTCATTGTAAGCCATGGCATTATAGTTCACCATTAAGTTGCTGAACGGCTTTGAATTGAGGTACTTCCACATGCAAGCCTTTTGGACATCCGATGGCAGATGTTTGGGCTGGAAGGAATCCTCATATCTTGGAGTGCATCCCTTTCCTTGACCAAGTCATCAATCTTGGTGTCCGATTCCGAAAGACCCCTAAGCAAGCTTGCGGCCTCACTCTCCAGCTCCCCGATCTTGGAAGAAGTTGTTGCAAGTTTTATTTTGTCACCTTCCTAAGTTTGGAACTATCCTCCCGAAGGTGGCAGGGTTCTTTTTCTTTAACAACAACTTCTTCCTCACAGCACTTGGACTGAATGTTGAGATGCTTGATCCTTGGCAACGCCTCCATCTACCTATGGAAAACGTCTGCAATCACCCTGCATATCAAGGATGTTAGAAACATAGAATCAAGTTTGGGAAAGAAGGAGAAAGAGTCACAAAGACTTACTTGACTGAAGAGTTGATAAACTCTTTGTCAGGAGTAGCATCAAGGGTCTTGAGCTCAGCAGGCATCCGAGCGTTGGCAGCCCAATCCATTGCCTTTTTCGGGTCCATGGAGACACAATCATATACCAAAAACTTCTAGGGAGGTACATAAGCATCCTCAACTCTCCTCTTCTTGGAGACAACATCGTTGAGGAGATCATGCTTAATTCCTTTTTGTTAGTACAACGTTGTCGTGAGTGGACTCCGTGACGTCGATCGGGGCTTTTCTTTTTTCGGTGGTGGCGTGGTGAACCTTAAGTACCCCCTTGGGGGCTGAAGGAGGAGCTTTGGGGGTTGGCTAGGCAGGTTTGGCATCTTGCCTCTTGGCACAAACTACCCTATCTTCAGCTGCTTCATGACCCTCAGAGGCCCTGGCTTTAACTGCTTTTGGGTTATATCTAGGAAGCACTGCAAAAAATAGAGAGACAATGGTTAGAATAGTAATTAGAAGAAAAAGAAGAATAGGAAACAACAAACAACAAAAATTTTGAAGTATGATCGGGAATCTCACTGGGGGCTAAACCCCACATTTGGAGCACGGCCTCGTATTCCACAACAAGTCCGTGGATCTCCTGACGTGCTTAAATTGACTTTATCTTTCAAACGACACTATCTTCGTTGGGAAATAGGGCCAAGGGGCAATTCGCTTGAGTATACGAATCTAGTTGATTCCAGGTGATCAGAACTCTGGTTTCTTTGTCTGCCATACAAGTCTACCTATTTAGAATATCAGCCACATTAGCACTAAATTTGTAAATCAACCATGTGTAATACGTAATTTATTTTATAAATGTAAAATGGTTTTTCTGAATTTTCTTCTTGCTGAAACAAATTGTAGCATTGTTCCCATCTCAGTGATGACACACTACATGCCACATGAACTCAGACGATCTTTTGGTTGATGTTCAATTGCAGAAAAATCCTTGTAATGGGATGGTATCCAAAGAAGAAGAAAAAAGACAAAAAACAATTAGTTCTTTAGTGTTATCATCTTTAACTATCCAACATAAATTGCATGCACCTCTACAGAACTCCTTTATGTTTTTTTTTCTTCTCTTTTTTTCACATTCCTTATTGTACAAGATCTGATGCTTGAAATAATTTTTCTCTCATCTATATTTTTAGTTACTTGGAATTCCTACGGACGCTTGAAGAAAAAGTTGATGAAGACTGGGATGGAATTTCATCATCTCTTGAGGAGATACGCAAATCGTTGCTTTCAAAGACAAGATTGCCTGGTTAATATGACTGCAGATAGAGAAACTCTGACAAACTCAGAGAAATATTTGAGTAAATTTGTTGATTTGCTACCTGGCAAGCAACCAATCAAAATAAATTCTTGGGAGGCACGACTTTCTCCAGTAAACGAAGCAATTGTAGTTCCTACTCAGGTGAGAATAATATCTTTGTTTTACCTCTTTTGTTTCAAACACTTATGTGCGTTATAGTCTATCATGTTCTGTCATTTGCACAGGTTAACTACGTAGGAAAAGCAGCAAATATATATGAGACAGGTTATCAGCTCAGTGGTAGCTCATATGTCATTTCCAAATACATTAGCAATACATGGTTGTGGGACCGTGTTCGGGTCAGTGGTGGTGCATATGGAGGGTTCTGCGAGTTTGATACACACTCAGGTTTAATTTTGACATAGATTTATGCATATATATGAAAACTTTGCTTAACTTTGCTAATCTAGAAAATGATCTTAAGGAACTAACTGATGATTGTTGATCTCTACATAGGGGTGTTCACATACCTTTCATACCGTGATCCCAATTTATTAAAGACACTTGATGTATATGATGGAACTGTGGACTTCCTAAGAGAGCTGGAAATGGATGATGATACTCTTACAAAATCAATTATTGGGACCATTGGGGATGTGGATTCTTATCAGCTTCCTGATGCCAAAGGTTATAGCAGGTAAAATGAATTCTTATCAAAAGATGCAGACATGTTCCTTTTAGAATCTCATGACTAACTTAGTGAACTCAATCTTGTATTTCAGTTTGTTGCGCTACTTATTGGGTATTACAGAAGAAGAAAGGCAACAGAGGCGTGAAGAGATACTATCAACAAGGTAAAAGTTGTGTTTTTCCCTTTTGACCTTGTATTAATTTAGTTATTACACCTAGGCAGAGCGAACATGCTCTGATGGTGATAGTTGGCTCTACCATCTGGTTTATCTTCGTTTATGCCCCCACTCTCTCTCTCTCAGCATGTCGACTTTCACCTTTTTTCTCTTGGTTGGAATTATTGATAGAATGGATAGACTCTGCTGCAATTCTCAATGTTGTCATGGGGCTTGTCCACGTCCACCGCTTGTTGCCAGATGTGTGCCCGATATAGTATTTGCTTTGCACAGGATAAAATCATATGTGAATTGTTTACTTGAATCACTTTCATAGGTTAGATTGACAAACTAACCTTTACTTTGTGCAGTGTGAAGGACTTCAAGAATTTTGCTGATGCATTAGAAGCTGTGAAAGAAAAAGGTGTTGTGGTGGCAGTGGCATCCCCAGATGATGTTACTGCAGCAAATGAAGAACGCCCTAATTTCTTTGATGTGAAGAAAGCTCTGTAAAGAAATACCAATTGTACATTCATGCCTAGCTTTGGAAGCTGTTGGAGCAACCACATCTGGTACAATATTCTTTAAAATCAATCCTTCCACCCAAAAATATATTCACACCTTCTGTGTCTTATGCATGAGTGAGGTTCCCCTTTTTGCCAGTCCAGTATTTTAGGACTGATCATCTCAAAATGATATATATGTAATTAACCTGGAAGTGATATCTCAGCAGCCACTGCACAAGGTCAAGGGTTTTCTCCTTTCTTGTCCTGGTGGTGGGAGCAAAATAGAGTATTTTATGTCTTTCTTTTGGAGGTGTTAATGAAGTCTAATTGAAGTCCCAGCTCTCTCTCTCCCCCCCCCCCCCCCCCACAATTCGTATCCTCCCTCTTGTAGAGGACATTAAAGTTGTGGCAGCAAAATTCCTGGGTTTTATTCACAAGTATGTACTAGAAGCCCTAACTTTCTAGTGGACAATCTGGTTAGGAAGACCCTTTTGGTTTCAAGCCTGAAAGATTGGTGGGTAATCTCCAACAAATAATGGATTATAATCAGCAGATGACTTTTGCTTCATAATATTCTATCCCTTGGAATAGTATAATTTAGAATCCGGATCATCACCCCCGTTGGTGCTCTGTGCTCTCCGTCGGTTTTACCACCACAAAATTGGTGGGCCCTACAGCTGAAAAATATATATATATATAAAAAAACTCCTATCACCCACCTTTAGGCCCCCTATATTTTGGGGTGGAAAAGCCGTCAAAGTGCTCTCCGACGGGGTCGCAGATCACCTTATGTTATTAAACCTGATTGTTCTCCCCGAGCCCTTTTCTTGATAAGTCATCGGAATTCATTAACGTCTTGGGATTGTTTATTAGAAAATCTGTTCTCAACTATTAGCAAGTGAAGGCGCCATGGTGGATGTGAATCAGTTCATTCTCATTCACCATGAGGCTATACATGCAAAGAAATTTCAGAAACTGTATGGCTTGAAGCTAGCATGGTTGGAGGGTACTTACAGAATAAAAAACATTAAAGGTTCTGTAATGAATTGTGAACTTAGCAAAGTCGTTTACCAAACAATTATGAAGATCTCCCCCTCAGCCCTGAGCCCACCCCCACCGAGTTGAATCACTCCAAGCTTTTGTGAATCTAAAGTCCAATAGGAGCCCTCTTAATCACTCAGAGAAAGGCCACCTTTTTTTCAATTTTGCTTCAGTAGTGCCTCATAAATGCGCTTGACCATCAAACGCACCCCGTCCGATCTAATTGGACGGTGCGCATCATCCCTCCATTAAAAAATCAATAAAACCTCTTAAAGCATGGGTTTTGTGGGTTCGGTTCGGTCCAGCATTACCCTTGATGGTCCAAGTTGGGCGGTTCGAGTGGGTTATGTACTACTATTCCATACATAATGGTTAATACGTTTTAAACAGAATATGTACATACGTATATACGAATTTTAAAAACCAAAACCAACCCGGTTCATTTTCAATTTTCAAAATCTTTTGAAATACACAAAACCTCATCTTTACTGCCAGTCTCATTTGTGCGTCAAAAAGGAAATCGAGCTCTGAAAATTGAATGAGAGAAGAACAGCAAGCAAGCAAGAAATCGAAGGAGAGAAGAAGAAGAACAGCAGTTGGTGTTAGTTGAGAACAAAGAAGAAGAAGAAGCAGAGGAGAAGAAGAAGAAGCAAGCAAGCACCTGTTGAGAATGAAGTCGAATCAGAAGAAACAGCAGCCCTAGTTCGAGTTGTGTAAGGTTCCTGCGCTGTGAAGACGAAGAAACCCTCAAAACCCCTCAAATTCAAAACCTTCTGTGATAAACCCACAACAACACTTCGTTATTCTTCTCGGTCTCTCTTCTTCAGATAACTGACTTTAGTTAAGAGGTAACATTTCATCTGGATCACTTGATGTACTGGTTGGTTTTGTTGAACACAATAGGTTGAGTCTGGCTTTTTATTTTACTAAAACTAAATAAAAAGTGATTTGTACAGGTTGGCTTTTTATCTTCAAAGACAAACTTCATTGTTACTTAAAACTAATTAGCCTTTTTCTTCCTTGTTCGATGCATCTTATTTGCATTTCATGATCTCGTTGATTCTTTGAGGCTTTTGTCCAGTAGCATTTGGAAAGGAAACCAATAGATCTTTGCATAGAAAAGTGAATAATAATATTAGGAAAATATAATTCCCATAGGAAAATGGTCATGGACCAATTTGAGAGAGACTTCAAGTACCAGATCATTCCACCACCAACCATGCGACAAACAGGGTTATGCCAAGTTTTCTACAAGTCTTGTATTAGTTAATGTCTGTGAGCTTGAGCACAGACCAATCCTGTATATTTTGTGACTTCAGGGCAGTCCTTAGAAGTTACTACCTACAATCAAACATTGAAGCCACATCTATCAGCATCCAAAGGTTTTTTCCCCCCTTTAGATATGATTCTTAGGACTCTATGCACTATTTTCTTTTCCAAAATTTATTCCTAGAACTTTCTAATAAATGGCATTGCAGCTAATAGTTCTGGTATTCTGTTTTTGGATACTTTTTTGTCTGGCGTTTTTTACTTTCTTGTATATACTGATGGTAAAATTTTAATCAAGTTATGAGGCATTGACATTATGCTGGAAGCTTATTTTTTTCTTTTATTTTCTTGTGTTGGTGAAGAAATGCCTTTTTGTTAGAGGTATGTAATGATATTTGTGAACTGTGAATGATTTGTACAATGTTCCAAGTTCCAAATAGCATGGTGTGGTGCATGCTTTGGTGGGTGATGTTTTAAATTGGTTGTGCCATCTATGAAAGAAATAAAGAGAATGCTTGGTAATGAAAGATACCTAGGAACTTGGCATATAGAAACTGAGCCAGACCTTGATTGTCTTCATGATAAACTAAACTTTGTCAGCAAATTAACGAACACATGATCTTGTCGTTTGACATCAGGCCTCTTTTGCTCATCATGTTGTTGTGTTTGTTGATTCAGTCTTTTCAAGGTTTTGTGGTGCAATAGAATAATGGGTTAAGAATAACCATGAGAGGGAAAAAAGATCTTAATGAAGATTGTGTTGGCCCCTTTTGTTTGTTGTATGGAGTAATGCTATTTTGGGTTTCCTTCTTAGCATGGCTGCACGCTTCTCTGTTCTTGTGGTCGGTTTCTATGAGTTTATGGGTATTGATGTTGGAATGACAACCTTGATTTAGTTAACCATTACTTTAATGATTACAGATTCTTTTTAAGTTGGTAGTGTTAATGAGAAAAGAAATTGTTAGTTTGACTTGGTATTATTGATGAAGTAAAATGCTGCCGATGATGGCTTTGCAGGTTGGATGTGCTTAGCCAACTTAAAGTGTTCGAAAGTACAGATTACCTTTTCAGTGTTAATTTTCTTCATCATCTTAAATTCAGCATCATTGTGGTCCCTTCCGAATTCACCTGATCGGCTTATACTGAGATACCTGAGAGATTTGCTGCCAATTCTAATTTCTATGCTAGATGCACGTGGTTAGGTTTTTTGTAACAAAATAAAATTTTGGTGCCAGCCTTTGGATGAGAGCCCTTTCCTACCACTCTTCAGATTGCCATTGTTCTCCAGTTCTTTAAATATGAGTTGATACTGATCAAACCCGTTTTGTCAAGTAGTAGTTGTTATATATCGTATTCCAAGATCTCTTACTTTTGTGATGTTTTTTTTCCTTCTTCTTTAATGTGCTGGCTTGTTTAAGCATGTTGTTGAAGGAATGTGGTTCACTTCTCTTTGCAATCTTTAGGATTTGTTTTGACCTTTGTATTGCTCCCTGCTATTATTTGGTGTCCTTCTGCCAAAGAATAGAAAACTTATTAGGCTTCACAAGTCGGAAGAATATTTGAGTGAAATAGAGCTGTATCATCCAAGGTTAGGAACTGGTTAGTATGATGCACGAGGGCTTTCTTTAAGTTACTAAGCTGGTAAAAAAGGTGAACACTTGTCTTGGCCACCTATCGGATTTTGTTGCTATAAATATCTTGATTTTGAAATGAAACAGGACTTTGGTTCGTTTTTCCTCTTCTCTTCTCGAGCTTCTCCAAGTTCTTGTCAATATCTTGGGAGGACTGGAGAAGCTCGAGAAGCAGCAGGTTGAGGCAGCGGAGAAGACAAACCAAAGTTGTGTTTCATTTCAAAATCTAAAGCCTCAACATTCAAATTCAGCCGCCCGCCTCAGCAATAGCTCTAGGGCTTTGCTCTCGTCCGATTACAGGTGCGAATTTATCCCAAACAAGTTCAATTTCCTTCGCTGTTTCAGTGCGAATTTTGCTTCTTCTTACTTTTTTTTGTTCATTTGAATTTGTTCCCCTTCCAGCTACTGTGGTTTCTCGAAACAGAGAAGTGGTTCATTTTGTCTTTATGTTAGTTTCTTAAGTTGTAGAGGTTCTTCTATGTTTCTCGAGTATGATTCCAGATCTGTGTGTTAATCAATTTTTCCTTCATTTTCTTTTATGTGGATTAGAGTTTTTGACCTAAGTTTAAGCAGTTGTCAGTGTCTTTTGTTGAGTCGATTACAATGTTTAAAAATATATTTTGTTTGTGGTTTTTAAGATCTGCTAATTGACTACGACTTGCACTTGAATTAGTCTAAAATTTTCCATTTCACTCCCATAAAGCCACAATTAGTTAGGACTTTATCCTGCACTCCTATGATGAAGTTTGGTGTAATGGAAGTGATGCATTACGTTTGTCTAATCAAGCTAATTGGTATTTGGAAGATTTTATTTTGTCATGTGGATAGATTCTATAGCCTTTGGTGTCTGTTGTTTTGTTCTATTATCAGTTGTTTTGAAGATCTTCTTTTCCCTTTTGTCAGTTGATTATGAAGTTAGTTTTTGTAGTTTCGTTCTCATCATATCAGTTCTTACTTTTGATTCCTTTCCTGGCATGAAATCTTATATTTTCCAACTAGGGATTTATTGAAGCTTTAAAAGTAACTGTTCGATTTCAAATCTGCTTCAGTGTTAAATATCTGGTTTCTGTTATGAACCTTCATGTGGTTTTAGTAATTGGTTTTTGTTTTGATTTATTATAGTCCTATTGTGAGTTTGATGTCATACTCTATTGTTTTAAGATCAGATGCGATTCTCTTGCAGCATATTAATCATATATCATTGCTGAAAGTTGTTGGTTTTTGATACTCTTAATTGCCAATTTTGCTATTGTCAATCGCATCAGTGCGGTTGACAGTAGAAAAGTTGCTTAATTGCGGGTTTGAATCCCACTTGAATAATTGGTAATAAATTTATAACTTCTAATAGTTTGATTGAAATAACCGTATTCTTAGTGGGATAACGTTATTAACTTTCAGATTAGTCCATTGGATCAAACTCATCTTTTGAAGTGTTGTACTAGACAACTAAAGTGGCATCATATCAACTAAAGTGTTCCCGATAAAACACATTGTCCATTATTTCAAATCTAGTCCTAGATCTTTCCTTATGTTATTCAGTTTTTTTTATTAAGTTTGTTGCTGAACTGAAACTCCATCGGATCATACAATCTGGCTTGCAGATTGGTTAGAGCTTTTACTATGTTATTCTTCTACTTTTGTCGCATTTAGTGACTTTAAAATGTCATTTCTATTTGGGTCTGAAAGATGTTTGTTGTCATACTGTTTTTGTGTTTTGGACTTCCTTTATTATTTACTTTTGATAGCTGATGATGCTGTGGATGTACTTTAGCCTAGGGTAAGATGAGTGATAGTGCAAATAAAGGTTTTATGAGTTAGAAAATCTAGTTATGTACCTTTAGTATACCATTATGGTCAACTAACATGTAGATTGCTGAAGAAGTGGGTCCTCAGTCTAAGAAACTCAAATGCTGATGTTGTTATGCAATTTGTGGATATTTTATCACTTCATTTGTGAATGTTTAGAACTTAAACTACTTCACTTTGATACTTTTTAAATTTTTGCATGTTTTTTTGTTAATGGTTCGTAGTTGAACTTGTTAGGGTTTGTAAATTTGAAGCATTTTGGTTTTAAGATTAGAGGGTTCTTTCCCTCTCTTTGTGATGTGTTGAGGTTGGGTGGATGCTTGGCACATGGGTGTGGAAATCTTTGTCTTTAATATGACTTGTTGGGGCTAGCTTTCAATTCAGGCCAATGGTTCGCATCCAATTTTGAATAACTAATGTGTGGACTGAATGTTTTTCATGGTTAGAATGCTTGTCTTCTCTCTTTAATGTTGTGTCATCCGTAGAATTATTACTTGTTTTGTTATACTTTAGTTTCATTGTAATAATATGTTGTTTAGCTAATATGTTTTGTCATTTATGCAGCAAAAACCATTATAACGTCTGAGGATGGCTCCTAAGGGAAGCACTAAAGGAAAGGCAAAAGCAACAAAAGGCAAGGGAAAGCAACACCAAGTTGACATTTCAGGTTTAGTGGATGACGATGCCAGAGCCTCATTTACTTTCATAAAAGAGCAATCTATAGAAGAAGGAAGGGATGTAGACATCCGTTCCTTTGAGAGAAGAGGTGTAGCACAACGGTTTAGAGACATTGGGTGGGAAAACATACTTAAGTTACCTCCGAAATGTTATTACCAGCTGGTGAAAGTATTTTATTCTAATTTGAGATTCAAGGAGGAGGAGGGTAACTTATATGCCCTATCCAGTGTTAAAGGGGTGGAGATTTCCTTGAATATTGGTGAGCTAGGTCTTAGGCTAGGACTCTCAACTGAAGGACAATTATATATTTGGGAGCCTAGGAAGAAGTTTGATCACCTGATTGATGTGGGTCGCACCTATAGTGATATAATGGTTAACTACACGGGTGACACCCACGTGAAGTTGAAGAACCTGAAACCAATTCCTCATGCAATTGCTTACATAGTGCAACACAATATTATCCCACGTAGAGGTCACCGTGAAGGGCTAAGTTCTTTTGAAGCATATGTGAGCCATTGCGTTCATTCAAGGACGCCTGTCAACTTGCCATACATAATTATTCGCATGATGAAGTATGCGAAAGACACCCACAATCGTGCTCTCCCATATGGTAGACTCCTTACCCTCATCTTTACTAGCTATGGGATTGATCTTGAGGGGGAGGATTGTGAAAGTGGGAAGAATAAGAAGAAGAACAACGATGTTAGAATCCATGGAAGAAAATTCCATTTTGAGATGGCGGATGTAGGAGTGCAGCCTGCAGATGTAGGAGCACATGTTGGTGTTGATGCATACATCACTCGAGCTGAATTTGTGGGTTTCAAAAAGAAGTAGCATGAACCAGGGGTGATATGCGGTACATGCATCTGTGAGTGGACCAAATCGCCAATAACCTCAACCTCCCACAAATTCCGGAGTCCTCACCACCTTCGTCAGAAGCTGAAAGATCTAAATCATAATCTGAATAGGTTGATTATGTTTGTTAAATTTAATTTGGATGTTATGTGAAGGGGATTATTTGTTTGAATCCTTTGAACAATGTTTATTTAAGAGACAGTGAACAACTTGTAAGCATGTTGTATGTGATATATTTCTTATATTTTGTTATTTGACTATACTATGTGTGAGATACAATTAGAATATCAGATATTGGTTTTCGTTGTGTTATTTGACTATACTATGTGTGAAATACATTTTGAATAGATGTTTGTTTCAGTTCTGCAAGAATAATGACCTACATTACTGCCTAGAGTGGCAGCAAAAGTTTTATTTTCACAAGAACCATTGCTTAAAAGAGCTGATGATCCAGTGGCTTTGGTGAGGGAATATGTTGAACGGATAGAAAAATAGTTAGTTCATTAATTTGTCTTCTGAATTTGCTAATTGTTTCTAATTGATGTACTTGGTGGGAACTCATTGGTTATAATAACCAACATATTGTGCACCACCATTTGCCAAATCTTATGTCAATCTCAACCATCAAGTTTGTCACAGATTAGGGTATTTAAGCAAGTTTGTCAGATCTGGAGGTTATTTAAGCAAGTTTGTCACAGTTTGGCCAAAAGCCTGTTGTTTAAGTTTTTTTTTTTTTTTTATTATAAAAGAAATGTAATTTTGTGTTTCGACTTCATGTTTACTAATTGTGATGTACTTCATATCATTATTGTTTTGGTTAGTTACAGCTTTTTACGTTAATCATATTGTTCTATATCATATCAGTGAGGGTCAAAATAGATACATATGAGATCAATGGTTAATACTTATATGTACTTTTAAGACTTGCTTATCTCTTATTTTTTGTCTCCCCTGAGTTGCTAATGACCACTGGTCATCTGAAATATTTAGTAATATAATTAAAGAACCACAAACATATAGCTATTATATCTCTTCATTGCCTTGTTAATTATTTTCTTGGGTAATACCTTACTCCACAACAGTCTGCTTGTAGATTGGACTCTACTATGTCTTTTATTACCACAATACAACCTGTAGGTTTCTCTATCTTCTGACACAGGTTTACTGATGCAACTTCTCTGGGACAATATTGAGATATATGTGGTTTTCATTCCCAGGGACCTTGGTCATCGCCCATGCCCTCATATTTTCTTTCTTTTCATTTGGATGAAGTCCTCCTTTCATGTCAACGGCTATAGTATCAGTGATTTCTGTTAATGCATACCTTCTTATAAGATGCTATCTTTAGCATATTCACTGTATGCAACGACTCATTTCAACTGAATTTATTGTGGGCATGAAAAAATTATGCACTTGGGAGCATCTCTGCACTAGTGCTGCTCTCTCCATGTGGTGAAATTTTGACTTGAAAAATCATGATTTGATATGTAGATATTCACAGATTTTAAGGCAATAATTTCAGTCACACAAGTAAGTTTTTCATGCTTGATCATCGTAATTTATTTTCCCTTAGGCAAAAGTTAGACCTCCTTTGTATTTTTCTTTATCCAGTTTTTTGTCTATCCAACTCGAATATCTTCAAAACTGAAGTTGTGGCTTTCTTGGGCCTAGTCTAACCTGGTTATGTGATAATTTGGATACAAGGCAAGATCCTTGTCCAATAAGGGTCGTAGAAGTTCATCTTGTTGTTCAACTACAATTGCTAATTAAGTGCAATTTCAGTACTGTACAACAATGATATAGACTTACCAGTTATCACAACTAAATGGGCAGTTTGTATATATTCTAGGAGACCCACCAATGAATAATGGCTTCTTCATTTTAAACTTGTTCTTCATTGAGCTATAATGTTCTAAGCTACTCCCGTTTGATCCTGATCTGTTTTCCATTTCTATTTTCTCTCCATTCTACAAGTGGTATAATATAGCCTGTTCAAAGAAATGCATTATAATATTGTGAATATACAAGCATTTAGTGGAGTGTCCTAATTCTCATTGGAGTCATTTACAATGAGGAGCTTATTGAATAAATTATGAAAACTGAGTATACAAAACATTGATAACATCCATTTTTGGCTAACAAAAGTTGGGTTTCCAGCAGGGGAGCAATAAAAATGGTGGTGACAATGTTGTTGATGATATTGTGGCATTTAATAATTTGCTTGTGTCATTAAGCAAACATCCTGAAGCTCAAAGTTTTGCTCCTGTGGTTGGACCTGTTTCTTTAATAGGTAGACATCCTACTTCAGACTCACTGGATTTTTCTATTTCTTACGTGTACTAACAATACACAATTCAATACTGGTTTTGTTGTTTCTGTAGAATAGGTGGTGCATTTTATGGTGACAGAAAGATGGATGAGTTGAAGCTCCTTTGTCAACTGGACAGAAACTGAGCCCTGGTGGTGCATTCTGTGCCCAGATACGAAGAGGCGTTGAATCACACCCCATGAAAGGCACCACTGCTGATTCTTCTATGCATTTTCTTGTTACCCCTTGAGTTGATGTAGGAGCAACACTATGTTCAGGAAACCTTCTCACTGACTGATTATATTCTGTTATATCCCGGAAGTTACTGTAAATAATTATGTTACTTAATATACTCCCTCTTTCCATCCAACTTATTCCATCCAAATAGAAAAGAAAAAGAGAATCATTTCATTTACCACTTTGGTTGGTTGCGTGGAATTCATCGAATACATCCATATACAACTACGACTTCCTATTGACCTCCAAATGGTAGGTTCCACTATGAGATCTTAGCGGTGGAATTATTTTCGTTCACACACAAGAGAAACATTATTGTTTTCATTTATTTATTCATCTTCCTGATAAAACTAAATCCAACTAATTATCAGAGAAACTTTATTGTTGTAGCTACTTGAACTTGTAAGGATTTTGTCCAAGGCAAAACGCTCTGCTGGGCCTCCAGATCTGATTACTTGAATTCACATCACTATTAGGAATGCACGAAGAGAAAGGTAGAGTAGAATAATTAACCACAAATACATTGGAACAGTGACAAGTTTTAACCTAAGATTAAACGTAATGATATAAGTTGGTTGTGTTTCTCTCCCCAAACTGAATTGAGGAACTACATTTAAGGAGGTTGGGGTTTGTTATAGGTTGAACTGGTGTTTGGAAATTCCTGTGCATGGAAGTGACGAAACCAACTGCAATTGAAGCCGGTGACTACCTCATCTGATTTCAACAAAGATCGGGGGGATTTTTCAATTTTAACAACAAAAATTATCTGTAAACCAAAGAACAGTTCTCTGTGATCACTCAGTTTAAACGGTTTGGTTCCGTTTAAAAAGGAACGAACCCGTTTCGTCTCTGTGATCATTTTGATGAAACGGGTTGGTTCCGTTTAAAAAGGAACGAACCCGTTTGGTCTCTGTGATCACTCAGATGAAACGGGTTGTTCCGTTTAAAAAGGAATGAACCCATTTCGTCTCTGTGATCACTCAGTTGAAACGGGTTGGTTCCGTTTAAAAAGGAACGCGCCCGTTTGGTCTCTGTGATCACAGAGATGAAACGGGGTGGTTCCGTTTAAAAAGGAACGCGCCCGTTTGGTCTCTGTGATCACAGAGATGAAACGGGGTGGTTCCGTTTAAAAAGGAACGAGCCCGTTTGGTCTCTGTGATCACAGAGACGAAACGGGGTGGTTCCGTTTAAAAAGGAACGAGCCCGTTTGGTCTTTGTGATCACAGAGACGAAACGGGTTGGTTCCGTTTAAAAAGGAACGAGCCCGTTTGGTCTCTGTGATCACTCAGATGAAACGAGTTGGTTCCGTTTAAAAAGGAATGAACCCATTTCGTCTCTGTGATCACTCAGTTGAAACGGGTTGGTTCCGTTTAAAAAGGAACTAACCCGTTCGGTCTCTGTGATCACTCAGTTGAAACGGGTTGGTTCCCTTTAAAAAGGAACGAACCCATTTCGTCTCTGTGATCACTATGTTTAAACGGATTGGTTCCATTTAAAAAGGAACGAACCCATTTCGTCTCTGTGATCACAGTCATGAAACGGGTTGGTTCCGTTTAGAAAGGGATGAACTCATTTGGTCTTTGTGATCACAGAGATGAAACGGGTTGGTTCCATTTAAAAAGGGACGAACCCATTTGGTCTCTGTGATCAGTCAGATGAAACGGGTTGGTTCAATAAATACATACCAAATCTTCATATCCTTCCCAATATTGGTAAATTGGAATAACCACTTTACATACCAAGTCTTTGTTTCATCACACTGTTATGGAATAACCAATTTATGCATTTGGGTATGTGTGGCTTAATGGGTTCTCCTTTCAATTGGTAACTCCTGTAGAGATAATGGTTAGTTTGAATTTTTGGAGCTGCTCTTTTGAACGGTGACCTTGTATAATGATGTGTGACATTGGATTACAAGAGTGATTGCTTATAAGAGCTACTTGATAGCACACGTTTTTGCAAAAATGAGTAAATAATCATCACCTCTGTTCCCACATAGGAAGACTCATTCATTCACACCCCATGAAAGGCACCATGTCAAACTTCTATGCATTTTGTTGTTAACCCCTGAGTTGATCTAGGAGGCACCCTATGTTCAGGAAACCTTGTCACTGATTGATTATATTCTTTTGTATCCCGGAAGTTAGTATAAATAAATTATCTTATTGAATATACTCCCTCTTTCCATCCAACTTATTCCATCGAAAAAGAAAATATGAAAAGGCTTAAAACACAATCACTTCATTTTCCACTTCGAATGTGCACCCCCCAAGATTCCTCATTTCGTACATAAATTTAATTTTTCAATTTATTTGGAACTACTAGCACTACCATCCCTGAAATTAAATGCAGACAACATGTCATACGAGCTAGAACACCCTCTTACAACATGAGTGGCACTAGTAGCACTAACACCCCTGATAGTTCGGTTTCTTAGGTTAACAATCCTATCAAATTCGATGAAACTCCATCAGTTGTAGCAGAAATGGGCATAACCTAAATCTTTGAATGTCATGCATTAAATCAAAGCTAGCAATCCAGTTATATACTCCAAACATATGCATAGGAAACATTTAAAATCAAAAGGTATTGAAGACAACTTTTGTTTCACGGGATAAAGCTACTTCCTAGGAGGGTCTTCGTAATCATCAAGGCGGAGGGTTGGTTCAACAAACTCACTCTCACTGTCGTCTTCAGGAGTTTCCTTAACCACGAAAGTCTCCCTTTCAGAGGTATCTGCAGTACCCATTTCTTCAACTTCATTAACATAGAGGACGGGATCAGGCGGGCTCAACGGTTCCTTGCAATTAACCCCCTTGGGCAAAGCTTTGTGAAGCTTCTCATATATCCTCCCGTCCAACATCCCATATAACATCTTAGGGTTAGGAATATCAATTTGTTTTAGGACCTCAGTAAAAGCATCGTCAAGACCCATACGATATGAACTGAGGGAGAGTTGAGTTTAAACTCTCTCGAATTGGGGAGTGCCAAAGTACGAAGTAATAATCTGCTTTTGGACTAAGTCGGGAACATCGTTAGCAGTGACGGTAAGGTTCCAGGTTTTCAGTTCCGAACGAAGCTGCTGAAGGAGGGACTCCATATGGACTTTCCCGCTCTCAAAATTCTCGTTCTCCTTTCGAGCCTCCTCCAGGTCTTTTTTGGTTTGGGCAAGCTCTTCTGCAAGGGCTGAGGTTCTTGCTGACATCTCTCAAATTCTCTGCCTCTTTTCCTCCTCTTGGTTCTTCATTCCCTGAACATACTTCTTCATGTCACAAAGCTTAGCTTGAGTTTGTGCGAAAGCTTTCTCAACTTCTCCAAGTTGATCAGTCCTTTCCTTAAATCGACTTAACAACTCTCCCATGAAATGCGCTCCCCCCGATAAGTACCTGAACCAAGTATGATATATCAAGTTACATAATTTACTTGAAGACATACATAGCCGAAAAATGGAATTCGGAAGACGGAATTACCTAAAACAATGTGCCATAAATTTGTCGTTTGAAATGTTCTTCAGACGGTGACGATCTGACGGGACCCTTCCTTCAAGAACCCAAGATCGGGCAGCGTTGGAGTCCGTGATCATAGTATCAGTAGAAGTTAAGGTCCATCCAGGAACAAAGACTATAGGGGCCGACTCAGAGTCCTCAGCAGTGCCCCCTGCAACCCGAGGCCTCTTTGAAGGGTTGCCAGAAGGCAATGAAGGGGACACTCCGTTTACACCACCGACGGGAGGACCCCCAACGGGACCTGCATCAGCGCCTTTGTTGGACATCAGATTTGAAAAACAGGACTAGCTTCTTCGGTGGTGGCATTCATAACTGTCTTGCGGGCAAATGCCTCTTTTGTAGAACCAATATCAGCAGCCCGAAGAGCGTTGATATCTAGTTTGTTGGCCACTACAAGAACAAGCAAATAATATTAGAAGAAACATAGCAAAAGAAAACCGCAAAGTACAGAACGACAAAAGCGTTTGCAACGAATAGATATCAACGATAATAATCAGATTATAAATTCCCATATAATTTCTGCTGAATCCCCCTCAACCTGAGTTATCCTCTCTAAGGCCGCTCCTCCAGCCTAGACATCGTCAACAGGCTTATTAGGTTCATCCAGATCTACATTCATTTTATTCACAAAGGTAGTCGGGACAGCTGGGTGGACTGGGGGGGGTCTGGGGGGCTTGCAGAAAAACAAATGTGAGAGTCCACCCCTTGGCAGACACCGGCATAGTACCCGGGAGGAGTATATGGCCCGAGCAGTCAACTGTGTCAGTTGGCCAATGGTTAACAGATTGGCAACCCCACTGAGATTGACTGTTGAGTTCAAAGATTTGATGAAGAAGAGGAACAGTTGGATTAACTCGAGCATTGAACCAACAAACCCAATAACCCAATGTGAGAAGGGGCTTTCGGCCTATTCTTTTATTCGACGACTGCCTCCTCCGAAAGCAATTCAACATGTTATGGACAATGCCTAGGGTTCCTATTATTCGAACGCAACCCTCCTAAGCAATCTGAAATTGTTTATCTTTCAAGATGCATAGGTTTAGGGAAAAGGGAAATACAATTAATGACACATTTCTACCAAACATGGTTTTCTGTATTAGTAAAATAAAAAGTTGTCTTCAACAGAAGCTATTGAGTTCAACAATACCAAGCTGTATAACAGAGTTTGGAAACAAATGACTCGGTAAAAGATCGTACCAGAATATAATCTTCTACCGAATGGAAACCTATAAATTAAGTAATATAAGAGAGAATTTGCAAGAATTTTATAGCAAAACAGTTAAGCATGTAATAAAATACTACTGATTAAATAGAAATATTAAATGATACTTTGACAGACTCCAAAACCAGAAGCTTCCCACTCAGTCAAAACTAAACCGCGTACGGCTAGATTCTAAGCTTACTCTAATCGTTGTCTTCCTCTTCTTCTTCAAGATCAGAGCGTCTTCTGAAATTAGGGTAAATGACAATATGAGCACTAGTCATGAGAATAATGTAAACTAGTAGAGTTGTACATCAAACTCACAATATGAGACTCACCTATTAATCAAGTCCAGTATAGAATTACTGAAACCGCACGGAGGTTCACAATAGAAACCAGAGTCTATCATACAAGTAGATTTGAAATATCACAGTTAGTTATAAAGCTTCAGTAAATCCCTTGTCAGAGAACAGTTGGGTTTCATGGCAGGAAAGATATCAGACCAAACGGAAGTCGTATGATGATAATGGAACAGCAAAAACTAACTTTAAAATCAATAGAGGAAAGACAAAATAAGATTTATGGAGAGTATTCGTGTATGCCAAGCCATTTCTCCCCCCTTACCCCCCAAAAAAGTTTTATTAGAAAACCCTGTTTGCCAACCATAAGTGGTACCCAATACTTAATAAGAAGTGATAATAGAACAAAATGGATTCCAAATGCTATAGAATCTATCCACATGCCAGATTAAGTTTGTCTTCCAAATACCAAACTAGGGCTTTTTCTTCTGCAATCGTAATGTATCACTTCCGTTACACGAAATGGCACATCATACATAGCACTGGTACAGATTGAAGCGCTACTCGTAGTATTCGATTAGCAGATCCAAACTCATTGATTTGAAATATCAAACGGAGTCTTTGTTGGTACGATTCCAGTCGAAACCATAGCAGAATACTCAACAAAACATAAAGAACGGAACGCTCATGAAGAGTAAAAGTAGAGGAAAAATAAACGTTTACCAAAACTAACATGGAACTGCAGAAACGCGTTTTTGTGCATTAATAGAGTATGAACGCAGTATGAACGCCAATATACAATACCTCAATATCATAGAGTTGAAGATGCGATCACTGTAACTTGAAGCTTATTCTCTTCTTCTCCGTCAGAGCTTCAACCAAACGCTGGGTATAAAATGAAAGTTTTCAACTCTACAGAGTTCGTGTTTTGGGACATGAAGATCTGCAACCAATTTCAAAGCTTCTTCTCGTGTTCAAGCTTCTGCTCTTCTTAAAACACCAAATGGAATGCTTCGTCTTCTCCTGTCTAACCTTGTTTTTTATTTGGGGCTTCTGATTTGAAATTTATACAGGTCGTGTTCCCATTTATAGCAGCTGATATTCACATTGAAAACGTATTTCTATGTATTTTGTTATTTAAAACGTATTTGTATGTCTCAGTGTGACTATGAATATACGGGTTTGTTCCTTTTAAAAAGGAACGGGCCCGTTTGGTCTCTGTGATCACAGAGATGAAACGGGTTGGTTCCGTTTAAAAAGGAAAGAGCCCGTTTGGTCTCTATGATCACAGAGATGAAACGGGTTGGTTCCGTTTAAAAAGGAACGAGCCCGTTTGGTCTCTGTGATCACAAAGATGAAACGGGTTGGTTCCGTTTAAAAAGGAACGAGCCCGTTTGGTCTCTAAGATCACAGAGATGAAACGGGTTGGTTCCGTTTAAAAAGGAACGAGCCCGTTTGGTCTCTGTGATCACAGAGATGAAACGGGTTGGTTCCGTTTAAAAAGGAACGAGCCCGTTTGGTCTCTGTGATCACAGAGATGAAACGGGTTGGTTCCGTTTAAAAAGGAACGAGCCCGTTTGTTCTCTGTGATCACAGAGATGAAACGGGTTGGTTCCGTTTAAAAAGAAACGAGCCCGTTTGGTCTCTGTGATCACAGAGATGAAACGGGTTGGTTCTGTTTAAAAAGGAACGAGCCCGTTTGGTCTCTGTGATCACAGAGATCCAAACGGGTTGGTTGCGTTTAAAAAGGAACGAGCCCGTTTGTTCTCTGTGATCACAGAGATGAAACGGGTTGGTTCCATTTAAAAAGGAACGAGCCCGTTTGGTCTCTGTGATCACAGAGATGAAACGGGTTGGTTCCGTTTAAAAAGGAACGAGCTCGTTTGTTCTCTGTGATCATAGAGATCAAACGGGTTGGTTCCGTTTAAAAAGGAATGAGCCCGTTTGGTCTCTGTGATCACTATGATGAAACGGGTTGGTTTTGTTTAAAAAGGAACCATTCCCTTATACAAGTTTGCATTCATGTTTGTGCATTAATACATACCAACTCTTCATATATTTTGGTAAATTTGGTAAATTGGAATAACCACTTTACATACCAAGCCTACAAATTAACCAATTGAAAGTCTACAATATCATATATTAAAGGTTAAATTGTTTTTACAAGTACTTACAACCCTCCAAACATATGCACAGGAATGGTCATTATTTCACATAGCTACAATACATTTTGTTCAAATAAAATATCAGACCACTTTGAATGTAGGGCGTTTACATGTTTATTGAATATAGTACCTAACAAGAAAGTAAAAAAAGCCAAACACATAATAACAAAATTACATGATACAATATTGTGATCGGTCCAACACATATTGATTGTGCACTTCATGAATAGGGTCTTGCCTTGCAACAGCCAGATTCAATGAATTGCGTAGTGGGTCGTCATATATTTTCGGCAATCTCACCTCATGTCCTCTACTTGGTTTTAACTGTCATTTATCGTTGAAGCTCTAGAATGTACGTACGTTGCCGCTTTACTGCCACACATCTGATCTACCCAAATAAAAGAATGTAGATGCTTTACACCATTTCGGCACCTATAAAATCTCTGACCTATAGGTGCTTTGTTGTGTTTGAAGTTAGCAGCAACATCCTCCCTTGTCCGCAGTAACATAATGGATACTGGGTTCCTCCATACTTGTAGATGACCTGTCTTCACAATAGCATCCACCCATTCCAGATAAATGATCACACAACTGCACCAAATTCACATCTCCACAAGCACATTAGTGAGTCAAATATGGAGATCTAAAATTCAAACCCCTTTCTTAAGACAAAGTTTTATGATTTCAAATAAGTCAAAATAAAACAAAACAATTATATGTCTTCAACAATGCATGGAGTGGAAAGATCATCGAAAGTTTTTAACCAATGATACAGATAATGTCCCTCATTGTTTGATACAAACTAGTACCACTATCCATATACAAAATAAAGGGAATAAAAAATGTTTCAATATGATAAACCCATGTATGACCGCAATCTAAAACTGAGAGACTCGTTCTGCATCCTCATATGTCAGCAAGATGTACTGAATTTTGGGAGGAAGGTATATGTTGTATAATCCAACAACAAAATAAATGCAAAGAATAAGTTTGAAATTTAGATAAATGAGCAATACAAACAAGAGATTATCACTTAATGCATTTACCTTAGATGAAGAATGATCAGTAGTTACACCAAGTTGTATTGAATTTTGTGAGGAAGGTATGTGCTGTATAATCCAACAACACATAGGTAAGATTAATTGTGCAATGAGGTAAAATAAATGAACAATGTCATGTTTGGCAGAAAATTAAATTAATTTACCTGAGTTGACCATGTGTTATAGCCGTCAAACATTGACAAATAATCAGACTCTGTCAATGTTACTTGAATGGAGCCCTGTCCTTCCACTAGGTTGACAGACCTCTTCTTTTTAGTTTTTTCATGCCAGGGCTTGATTCTTTTTCCTAATCCCCTTTTGTGAGACTCTTTTGGTTTTAACTGTAAATTTCGGTAGGCTTCACCATTTTTTTCCGGATGGATGGTCAGTATGATGCTCAACGTCTACATCTTCGAGATCGTTGACAATCCCATTAAGATGCTTACATAGTATGTTATAACCAATTCCCGTTTCACATGCTTGGTTAATGACTTTCAAAAATAACGGAGTAATCAGCCTACTTCGCTGTAAGCAACTTAATTGTCCATCAGCTTCAAACCTTGTATCCCCTTCTCTTCGTGTCCCGTCAACTACATGCACATCTCGGATGGATTTTCTCCATCTCAGCAAAAAATATATTATCGAAATGCACAGGAGTTGGAGATAATTGAACACTCTTAAGATATGGGCACAACAGATCCCAACACTCTCAAATTTGTTACAACTACATGTTAGGCTTTCTTCTACTGTATTACACAATACTCGTATGCTTTCCCCTGTAAAGGAACAAGTCGCATCTGTCTTCATAATCACATATTCAACATACATATTTGCGACATTCTAGCTGTTGATAGCGTGAGTATCCACCAACTCAAACTCTTTCAAAAACTCTTTGAATATAGTTGGAGCATATAACTGGTAAGCTTGAATCAACATAGGTTTCAATGAATGTGCACCCCCAAGAACTTCATTTCGTGCATCAAATTCTTTTTTCAATTCATTTGCACGTTTTGCCTCCACAACATCCTTGAAATGTCTCATAAACCTTAGAGCGTCCAAGACATTGTTTCAAATCAGCATTCAAACTTTCAGCCAACTGTGTGCTCCTCACACCTAGTGTGAAACAGTTTTTCATGTAACAACATGCCCATTTTTCCTTTATTTCATATGTTCTATCTAGCCAACCAGTGTTTAGAACCCCATGATTTTCTCTTAAATTGCTCCATGCATATTCAAATTCGTCAACTTCTGTATAATTGTATATGCATTTGTTCAAAATTTTGAAGAATTGTGAGTTGTCACTCATCAAATATCCATGGTGAATAGTAACGTATGTACATTCTAGAGCTTCAACGTCGTATGAAAGTGTGAATAGTAGAGGACATGAGGTGAGATCGCCAAAAATATATGACGAGCCACTACGCAATCCGTTGAATTTGGCTGCTGTAAGGCGACCCCTTACTCATCAAGGGAAAAATCAAACAGTGTTGGACCAAATTACAATGTTATATCTTGTAATTTTGTTCTTATGTGTTTGGCTTTTTTTACTTTCTTGTTATTTACTTTATTCAAGAAACATGTAAACGCCCTATGTTCAAAGTCAGTACTGTAACATAGACAAGAGGACAAGAGTAAAGTGGATGGGTAGTTCAGTAATTTATTTCAACAAAATGTACTGTATCTATGTGAAAGACTTATCACATTGTATTTGAAGGGTTGTAAGTACTTGTCAAAACAATTTCACCTATAATATATGATATTGTAAAAATTCAATCATATAATTTTTCATATCTATTGTCCATATGATAGTTAGAGTTTGATGAAACAAATAATTGAAACATGAGCTTCATAATGAAAACTTATTGATTCCCTTATATTAGTGATACAAACTCCTTACCCACATTATTGTAAGTCTTCATTTTAAAATTTCAGTGACTATAACAGTGTGATGAAACAATGACTTGGTATGTTGTGTGGTTATTCCAATTTACCAATATTGGGAAGGATGTGATCACCGAGACCAAACGGGCTCGTTCCTTTTTAAACAGAACCAACCCATTTCATTTCTGTGATCACAGAGACCAAACGGGCTCATTCCTTTTTAAACTGAACCAACCCGTTTCATCTCAGTGATCACAGAGACCAAACGGGCTCGTTCCTTTTTAAACAGAACCAACCCATTTCATCTATGTGAACATAGAGACCAAACAGACTCGTTCCTTTTAAAACGGAACCAACCCGTTTCATCTCTGTGATCACAGAGACCAAACGGGCTCGTTCCTTTTTAAATGGAACCAACCCGTTTCATCTCTGTGATCACAAAGACCAAATGGGCTCGTTCCTTTTTAAACGGAACCAACCCGTTTCATCTCTCTGAACACAGAGACTAAAGGGCTCGTTCCTTTTAAAACGGAACCAACTCGTTTCATCTCTGTGATCACAGAGACCAAACGGGTTAGTTCCTTTTTAAACGGAACCAACCCGTTTCATTTCTATGATCACAGAGACCAAACAGGTTCGTTCCTTTTTAAACGGAACCAACCCGTTTTATATCTGTAATCAGCCTAATGAAGCGGAATGGTTCTGTTTCAAATGGCTTTAGAATGGAACCATTCCGTTTTACCAAGTTTATAAAAAATTCCATTTCCACGTTGATGTATATGAAAAAATAACACTTTGCATTGGTGAATTAGGTTTCACATATGAATGTATGCTTTATTTCTATTGAAAGAAAACTGCATGAATCAATCTAAGCAAAAGATTCAATTCTTTGGAGATCAGATTTTTATTGCAAATAAAATTGAAAAATTCCCCGATCTGTTCTGAAATCAGACGAGGTAGTCAAAGGCTCATGTTAATGCACAGTTTCATCACTTTCATGCACAGGAATTTCCAAACACCATTTCAACCTGTAACAAACCCCAACCTCCTTAAATTTAGTTCCTCCATTCCGTATGGGGAGAGAAAGTCAACCAACCTATCTCATTACGTTTAATCTTAGGTTAAGAGGAATTTTGGGTGTGTATATGGATGTATTCAATGAATTCCACGCAACCAACCAAAGGAGTAAAAAAATAATGATTCTCAGTTTCTTTTCTTTTTGGATTGAATAAGTTGGATGGAAAGAGAGAGTATATTAAGTAAGAGAATTTATTTACAGTAACTCCCGGGATATAAAAGAATATAATCAGTCCGTGAGAAGGTTTCTTGAACATATTAAAATGGCTCCTACATCAACTCAGGGACTAACAAGAAATTGCCCAGATAGAAGCATCAACAGTGGTGCCTTTCATGGGGTGCTCATTCAATGCCTCTTTGTATCTGGGCACAGAGTGCACCACAAGGGCTGAGTTTGTGTCCAGAAGACAAATATTCTACGACATAAGGTCTGTAAAGGAGCTTCAAGTCATCCATCTTTTTGTCACCATCAAATGCACCACCTATCATAGAGAAACAAGGAAACCAGTACTGAATTCTTAGTACACGTAAGGAATAGAAAAATCCACTCAGTCTGAAGTAGCATTTGTACCTATTAAAGAAACAGGTGCAACACCAGGAGCAAAACTTTCAGCTTCAGGATGTTTGGTTAATGACACAAGCAAATTATTACCCAAGCCAAAATATCATCAAGAACATTGTCACCACCGCTGTTGCTCTCCTGCTGGAAACTGAACATGTGTTAGAAAAAAATGGATGTTATCAATGTCTTGTATACTCAGTTTTCATAATTTATTCATCCAAGATAACATTGTAAATGCTCCAATGAGAATAAGGGTTGCTCCACTGAATACTTGTATATTCACAATATTATAATGCATTGCTTTGAACATGCTATATTATACCACATGTAGAATGGAGAGAAAATAGAAATGGAAAAGAGACCAGGAACAAACGGGCAGTAGCTTAGAACATTATAGCTAAATGAAGAACAACTTTAAAATGAAGAAGCCAAACTTCATTGGTGGGTCTCCTAGAATATATACAAACTGTCTAACCTTGTGATAACTGCTAAGTCTATATCGTTGTTGTACAGTACTGAAATTGCACTTAATTAGTAGTTGCACTTGATTAGCCACAACTTTCACGACAAATATTGGACAAGGATCTTGCCTTGGATCCAAATTATCACCTAACCAGGTTAGACCAGGCCCTAGTTTGTTGCTTACTCCAATTTTGAAGATTTTCGAGTGGGATAGACAAAAATATAGTTAAAGAAAAATAAAAAGGAGATCTTTACGTTGATCAACCATGAAAAACTTACTTGTGTCACTGAAATTCTTGCATTCAAATCGGTGAATATCTGCATATCAAGTCATGATTTTTCAACTCAAAATGTCACCACATGGAGAAAGCAGCACTAGTTAAGAGATGCAACCAAATGCATAATTTGTTCACTCCCACAATAAAGTTAGTTGAAATGAGTCGTTGCATACACTCAATAGGCTAAAGATAGCATCTTATAATAAGGTATGCGGTTAACAGAAATCACTGATACTATAGCCGGTGACATGAAAGGAGGACTTCATCCAAATAAAAAGAAATAAAATATGAGGGCATGGACGATGACCAAGGTCCTTGGGAATGAAAATCACATATATCTCAATACTATCTCGGATAAGTTGCATCAGTAAAGCTGTGTCAAAAGGTAGAGAAGCCTACAGGTTGTACTGTGGTAATAAAAGACATAGTAGACTCCAATCTAACAGGAAGATTGTCATGCACAGACAAATACACAAGCTAACAGATCCTTACTAGAATTATAAACCAAAACATTACTGTTGTACATACTATTTTAGCCAAAAAAACAAACTAATAGAATAACAGAGTAGTAAAACAAAGGTACAGCCAAATATAATATTGTTGTGGTTTCTTGGAATGCTTGATCTCTTATTTCTGAAAGTAAATATAATGAATGAATTAATTTTATTTCGCTACAGCAACAGCCAATAAAATTAAACCAACAAGCACTTTATTCATCACATTAAGGTTTAGTGAATCACCTCTGCCAACTGAATTCAGCTTCATAGAGTATCTGGGCATTGTCCCGGACAGCAACCTCAACCTGAAAATTAAAAATCAATGAAAAAACTAAGGCTTTTTGGTAGCAATAAAAATATGAGATCAAAAGCAGCATGCAACTAAGTTAGTATAAGACTTAGCACCCCCCCCCCCCAAAAAAAAAAAATTAAATTATATGGTACACTATAAGATTATTAATTGGCCTTGTTAAGTGATTTAACATATTCCTTCAACTTCAATGTCAGAGAAATATGACCATTAAATACCAAATGCAGCTCTAAAAATTAATAAAGAGTTCAAAATACAATAAGAGACTTACGAATAACATCACGTGATGATGAAAAATGTAATACCTGAGAATTAGTAACCTTGAACACACGCTTCCATGGCAAAAGGAAAGTTTGACGCTTCCCCAAACACAAGGGTGGAAACATAAATTAGCTTCGGAAATGCCCGCACTGGAGACTCACTAATAATGGTCAAGCTTCATATCATCTCTCAAGTCCCAATGCAATAACAATCTTTTACAAACCACTATAACAAGTCACAATGGCAACAGTTACAAGAAACACAAAATTTCTTCAACACTGAACCCAGAAGAATACATTAAAATGTTAGTCTAACTAGTATGCTGTCAAAACATCATACCAATAGCCCTCATTCTACCCTAAACAATGGCTTAATGCATTTGATGGTCTTCTTGTTTGCGTGAAGGGTTTGGTAAATTGAGTATAAGATGTTTACCCGTGTGCTTACACAAGTAACTTTAGTTCAATATATAGAGTAGAGGACACGAACTAGCTTGTCACTATAACACACATTTGTCAAACAAATGACCATATTTATTTTTATGGTTTACTTTTGTATAAACAATGAATACAGAAACATCTACAGTTCCAGACGAATGCATGGATATATGTGCATGCAATTGTACTAGGTTGACAACATCACCTTTCTCAACTACCAAAATACCATCTTACAAAACAAACAATGCATCTGAACCAAAAAAACACTCAGTTCTGAGAAACAAGCAAAAAAAATGCAAAGAATGACTGCCAAAAGTACAGAGATATTCTTACAGCCCCTTGCCCAGTCCTCTTTCCAGATCGGCATCGCCGTGATTTCGATATCCTATAAAGACAAAAGGAGACAATAGTCAGTTCAAGGGCAATATGAATAGAAAAAGTTCCTTTTTCTCCTCTCGATCATATTCATAGTCATTAACACATACTGAAATAACAAAAGATAAGAAATAAGTGACATACAAATTGTTCACCAAATAAAACCAATCACTGATATTGTAAATCTATTTAACACATCCATAGTCAAATAACAATACATTTAGAAAAAATGCCTGAATTGTTCAAAAAAATGGTTCAAAACCCCTTAATTACACTGATTTCACCTTATTGTTCCAAGCCCCTTCAAATAACATTCACATTACATTTAAGAATTCAGCAACTCAAGCTACTAAGATTCTGATGAAGAATTTGAGTGCTCCGAAAACTCCGGAAGCTGCAACTTTTCTGCAATTTGATCTAAGCGCCGACAAATATACCGTACATCACCCCTGAGGAGAGCAATTTCTTCCTCAACTTTTGACCATCTAGCTCCATCCTACTATTCAACGCCATCAGCAACCGGTGCTCCTACATCTGCACCCTGTGCTCCTACATCTGCCACTTGTTTTCCAAAATGAAAATTAGTGGCAGATATTTTTGCATCATTCTTCTTCTTCTTCCCCACTTCACAATCCTCCCATGTCAGATCAATCTGATAATGGTTAAAAATGTGTCAGGAGTTTACCGTAGGGGAAAGCATGATTAGGTGCCATTCTCGCGTACTGCATCATTTTCAGAATGATGTACGGTAGGTTCACACTCGTTGTTGTATGCACGCAATAGATTATGTAAGCTTCAAATGAATTTAAGCTTTCATGGTGACCACTGCGAGGTACAACATTGTGTTGCACGATGTATGCAATGGCATGCAGAAGTGGTTTCAGCTGCTTGACCTTCATGTGCCTGGTGTAACTCGTATAATTCACCATTATATCCTTAACTGTGGCATCCACATTAATCAGGTCCTTGAACTTCTTCTTAGGCTCCCAGAAAACATAATCTCCTGTAGTTGAGATTTGTAGAATCTGACCTAGCGTAGGAATATCTAAGGGTATTTCCACCCCTTTAACTTTACTGACGACTCCAATCTTTTCCCCAACTCCTTTGACAAACAAATTTTTATAAAATTCTTTCACTAGGTCCTCATAACACTTGGTATTTACCTCAAGTATTTTTTCCCACCCAAGCTGTCTAAATTTGGCTGCTACACCTACACCCTCGAACGAAAGAATGTCTACCTCCCTTCCTTTTGCTATAGGTTGCTTCTTTAACCTTTTGGGATCGCATTGGGGATAATCATCATTGAACCATTTGTCGTGATCTTCTACGATTGCTTTTCTTTTTCCCTTATCCTTCGCCATTCCCTTCCCCTTTGTCCTTCCCTTTGCTGCAGCCTTACGACCCATTTCACTAGTACTAGTACAACTATAATTGCTGCACAGATGAAAAAACATATTAGATAAACAACATATTATGATAATGAAAGTTAACTATAACAAAACAAATTATAATTCTAAGGATGAGACAACATTAAAGAGAGAAGACGAGCATTCTAAGCATGAAACGATTGCCATCTTCCTAAGGTCAAAAAATAGAACAACCCACTACGACAAACAAATTATAGGAAAAATAGAAGGAACAAATCAAATAGGCAAGACTGGGGAACAAACACCTTTAAGACCCATATAGAAATGATTTTTTTAAGTCACTAAATCAAATGGCTCATGCGTAATGTACTCTCTACTAAAATATAAAGCAATGCATCCACAGGAATTGGGTCTCAAATCAATTTCAACCACAAAACCAAAAGAAAAAAAGTTAAACTTGAAAGAAGAAAATTAGAATTGGAATCTTCCATTCTTTCCACACAACAGAGAAAGTGAGAGGAAAACCTGATTTGCCAAGAGAGAAGCGGTTGTTCTTGATGCAACTTTTGCCAAAAGTTTGGAAACCACCGTAGGTTTGCAGCTTTGTAAAGTCTTGTTCGATGAATTACAACCTGCTGCTTCAAAAACCTCTCCTTGCAAATTGCAAGAGAGACAATCAAAATTCCATTTCTATTATGGGGTTTATTTAAGCAGCACATGAGAAGCTTACTTACCGACAAGAGCAACCATAACAGTGACTGAGACTCCTTGGTCTATGAACTCTGCAACGAGAGTAAGAAGACCCTTATCAGGTGTGGGAATGTTTGAGACACCAAAAGCAGGAGAATTCCGATTGCAACTACTAAACAAAAGTGAGCAACATAATCTCCAACACAGAACTTTAACCCACTAGAAGCAGACAACGGAAACTCCTTCGAGATCCTACACCGATGAGGAAACAAACTGTTAATTAATCCCTCTAACAGATGAAGAAGAAGAAGAGGAAAATTGTCAACGTCCACTAAGATGAGAAATTAAACTCTTCCGCTTCACCACTTACAAATAAAATATACAGGAACTCCAAATCAGAACTACAAACAATCGACCAAATTCTAGGGCAAAGACCGCAATCTCAATCTAAGGGTGTGATTTACAGATGGAGAAACAATCAAACTTCTGGCTTGCGATTCCAAAAGTTTGATGTGATGTTAGGACACATGTCACACATTCACAACAAAATAAATGGACAGGATAAATTCCTGAAAGTCAAGGTTTTGTTTAAAATTCTAAGCAAAAGGTGTCAAATCATATTGTGTATTGTTTGTGGTTTTCTTCGTGGTGTGTTCATCTTCTTGTTGGAAATTCTGACAATCTATGGTATCTTACTTGTGTGTATCTAAGTTCGAATCCATCCATTCAAAAGTATCAATGGCAAATGCTTTCAAACTTGGCATCTTTCATTGACCAACCATGGGCCATTGGAGGAGATTGAAACTCATATCTTAAGCCAATTGATCGTCAAGGGGATAGGCCTTTAACTTCTGTATCCTTAGCTCCATTCCAATCTTTTGTTAATGAGTTTGGCATGCTCAAACTCCCTTCTACAAGAAGCAACTTTACATGGTCAAATAAACAAAGAAATGCTCATCGGAATGAGGGACTACTGGATCTGGTTATATGCAACATGGAATGGTTTTCTAAATTCTAAGAGGCTACTATCCACCATATTATTATCTCTCGTTCTGATCATAAGGCACTTTTTCCTAAGGGTGGATCCACAAGAAGGAAAACAGAGGCATCCTTTCAGGTTTGAGCTCTTCTGGACTCATGAAGAATCTTATCTGGACCTTCTTATTTAGAGTTGAGAAGTGCCAGTTAATGTATCTCCTTCATATATTCTGGCAAGCTATAATCTTTATCTTCTTCTTTAAGATCTTGGAATAAGAAAACAGTGAAAAAGTTGGAGCTCAAAGAAAAGGCTATAAGGAATTTTGTTGTTGTGCATGAAAGTGTGAACTTGGAGGACAGATCAGAGCAATGGTATATTGAAGAAAAGCGCATACTCGCCCTTCTAAAATTAAATCTGACGCAGCAAACGGATAAGTGGAGACAGAAATCCCGTGTTGCATGGCTGACACATGGCGATCGTAACTCCCGATTTTTCCATCAAAGCACAATAGTTCGAAGGGCCCGCAATAAGATACGGCTGATTAATCACAATGGTCTCACCTTCTCAGATCATGGTGCCATTGCTCATGCTTTTGAACAACACTTCAAGCATTTATTTTCATCCACTAATCATGTGACCTCTTATTCCTATTTTACCCTATAAAAAATAAGGTTTTCGAGGCAGACAAACTTTGGTTGTTGAAGCCTTTCACAGAAGAGGAAATCAAACCTGCAGTATTTGATGCTAATATGATAAAATCTCCAGATCCTGATGGTTATCCTAATTTATTCTATCTACATGCTTGGGATTCTGCAAAAGATGAAGTGCAGGTCATGGTCCACCAATTCTCTCATACAGGTACCTTTTCGTTATCTCATAATGCTACATTCATTACTCTTACACCTAAGGTAGACTCCCCTCACATAGTAGGAGATTTTAGCCGATCAGTCTCTACAATATGAGCTACAAAATAATTACCAAGATTTTGGTGAATCGTTTGAAATATATTGTCCCTTATCTAGTTTCCTTACAACAAAATGGCTTTGTCAAAGGTCAGCACATTCAGGACAATACCCTCATTGCACATGACATTCTTAAGAAGATCAATCGACACAAGACAAGAAAGAAAGGTCTTATGGCAATCAAACTTGATATGAGCAAGGCCTATGATCGCCTAAAATGGAACTTCATTCAGCAGGCCCTTCATTTATATGGCTTCTCTCCTAAGTGGATTGAGTGGATTATGTTCTATGTTACAACAGTTAAATACTCCCTTCTTATTAATGGATCGGTTGCAGGCAACTTCTGTCCTACCAAGGGACTTCGACAAGGGGATCATCTCTCACCGTATTTATTTATACTATGTGTTGAACTATTGACCTTGCATTTAGAGCTGGCTGCTATGGAATAGAAGAAATTAAAAGGCATTCAACTAGTACATGGAGGTGTATCACATCTTGCTTTTGCTGATGATTTAATCTTATTTGGTCTAGCTACAAAGGCAAAAGCTCAAACTTTCGGCCAGATTATTCAGGACTATTGCTCTCAATTGGGGCAGGAGCTGAATTTCAACAAAACCAAAGGTCATTATAGTCCGAGTACACCAGCCAATTGGAAGAGGGATCTTTCAATCCGGTTTCATATGATGCCAACATAAAAAATGGATATCTACTTGGGTATTCCTCTCTTTTTAGGTAAGTTAAAGAAAAAGCATTGTGATATTCTTCTAGCGCTACTTAATGGGAGGCTGCAAGGGTGGAAGACTAAAATCTTATCATCTTCGGGGAAAGCAATCATCCTTATGCAATATACTCTTGCCGCCTTACCAACTCATTTCATGTTATGCTTCAAGATGCCTTCAACAACTCTGAAGGACATGGAGAAATTTATGCGGTCCTTTTATTGGTCTAATGGAGAAAAGCAACACGTTCACATGGTGGATTGACATACTCTTTGCTCTCCAAAATCTTAAGGTGGTTTGAATTTTAGAAACCTTCAAGCAATTAACTTGATGCTTTTGTCTCAAAAGGCATGGGAATTACTTCGTTTTCAAAATTTTATGTGGGGTAGATTAATGCAACACAAATATTGCAAACATTGCACTTTTTTGGAAGTGCAACCACAACCGATAGACTCATGGGGATGGCACTCTATTCTAAAGGGGTGGGATCTCATAAAGTAGGGCATGTTCATACAGGTCAAAAATGGCAATCAAATTAATCCTTGGACTTCTAATTGGATTCCTGATAGTTTGCCTGATCTGGGCTGCTATCCCTTAGCAAGGAATGGACCCTCTAAAGTGGCTCAATTGATTGATGCTCATTCTCATACTTAGGACCGGGGACTCCTGTTCACTTGGTGGCCTAGACATATGGTCAACAAATTCTTGCCATTCCAATCCCCCAGCTACCCATTGAAGATCGCATCATCTGGTACTAGACTACGTCAAGACATTTTCGATTAGATCTACTTACAGGTTGACCTTCCTTCATCTCCATGATGAGAAGGGAAGTGCAGAAACTAACTTCATAATCAACAGACAAAAGAGAAAAGACAATCTATGGAGACCAATCCTGTATGCCAAGCCATTTATCCCCCTCCTCGGCCCCCCAAAAAAAAATATTATATAAAAAAACCTTGTTCACCAACCATAACTGCTACAAAATACTTGAAAACAACTGATAATAGAACAAAACAAGACCAAAGGCTATAGAATCTATCCACATGCTGCAATAAAATCTTCGCATCTGATCTTAAATTAGCTTGAAACAAATTTGAGAGAAAAGAGAAGCAGAGGACCATTCGGCTCTTCTTTTTCCACCATAATCATATAACTAATGTGAGAGCTGTAGAAGTGGCAAACTTATATAGAGAAAAAGATAGGCTAATAGAAGCACTTCATGTACCATCTTTGAAGTTAAGCATTCTAGAAGGCAAAAAAAATTTGTGCGTGTATTCACGCCATGAGATGAGGGGTAGTATTTCTATTTCCCATATACTGGACCAAATAATCATTATAAAACCCAAAATACTAGACTCTACAATGGAAGAAACAGAATGACTTAGAACCATTATCAGATTTAGAACCAAACCATCCACTCTCAAACAAGGAAATGCAGGGAAAACGTTAGCCAAAATTCTATCAAATGTAAAGAGATTGGGAGAGATGATGGATACCTGAATTTGAAGGACATCGCCTAGAACAAGAGGATGAGGTTGACCTAGCACAAGAGCTGGGGCAGAAGATATCGATTGAAAATGTCTTTGTAGAGCTGCTCTGCAAGTGCGTGTTCAAGGAGAGCTGCAACCTGCAACTTTGCTAGGTCTCAAGCTGCAACCCCCAAGTTTGTCTTCGTCTTCTCCCTCTGCAAAGAAGAAAACGATGAACGTCTTCGTCTTCGTCTTCTCCCTCTGCAACAGGTCCCAACTTGAAAAGAAAACGAAGAGCTGAATGGCTGTCTTGCTAGCTTCTCTTGATATTCTTCTCCAGCTTGGTTCAGAGCTCCAAAAACATCAAATGAAATGGGCGGGGTGAAGAACAGGGGTTTTGGTAGTTTTACAATGTTTTGAACCGCTGGTTGTTTATACGATTACATATTCGTGTATATACGTATAGGGTTTGGATGTGTAATACCTCATAAAACGTATTAACCAAGCTTATACTAACCCACTCGAACCGCCCAGATGGACCGCTGGGTTTGCAATAGACCGAACCGAATTGAACAAACAAGCTTTATGAGGTGGGTTTTGATAAAGCTTGATTAATTTAATGAGAGGATGATGCCAGCCGTCCGATTAGCTGCACGGTCAAGCGCATTTATGAGGCACTATTGAAGCAAAATTGCCTTTTTTGTGTGGGTACGATTCAGAGAAGTCCACTTGCTTGTTTATCTATTGGGTTTCTTGCCGTACCATGTATGCCTACTAGATGGTGGTTTGCTATTTGTCCTTCTCAATCGAATAATGCATGAATCCAGCCAAAACCAAATCAGCCACTCATTCCAGTAGAAAGACAAGCTATCCTTACTCCTTGCTGTTCTATGGTGAGTTGTTGTTTCTCCTTCCTTCTTCTTATCTCTCCCCCACTTCCTCTTTCGTGCCTGCAACTCTGCAATGGAATCAAGCGAGCCTGAGAACGAGGTAGACTATGAATACCTTCCATATATTCGTGTATACAAAGGTGGGCGCGTGGAAAGGCTTGTATCTACTGATTTTGTTCCAGCCGCCGTCGATCCTCAAACTGGTGTTTCATGCAAAGATGTTGTATTACCAAACTCAGGCATTTCTGCTCGTCTCTTCCTCCCTAAACTCACTCAAATTGACAACAAGCTTCCCCTCCTCATCTACTTCCATGGTGGAGCCTTCATTGTTGGTTCTCCCTTCACTTCCAAATATCATCGTCTCTTGAACTCCATAGTTGCTGAAGCAAATGTTGTTGCTGTCTCTGTGGACTATAAACTTGCCCCAGAGCATCCCATCCCTGCATGCTATGAAGATTCTTGGGCTGCTCTTCAATGGGCTCTTTCTCACTCCCCGGGTCAGACAGCTGAGGAGGATCAGCTTGAACCGTGGCTGACAAACCACGCTGACTTCAACAGGGTTTTCTTGGCTGGAGACAGTGCTGGAGCCAATATTGCCCACAACTTGGCTATGAGTGTGGGGGCTGAGCTGGGTGTGAAGCTTCTTGGACTTGCTTTGATCCACCCTTTCTTCTGGGGATCAGAACCAATAGGGTCCGAGGCTACAGTGCCGGGCAAAAAGGCGTTTGCGGACCGGTTCTGGCCTTACGTATGCCCTTCTAACCCTGACAACGATGACCCCAGGATCAACCCATTCGTAGACCATGGTCCGAGCCTGGTGGAGCTTGGGTGCACCCATGTGCTTGTATTTGTTGCTGAGAAGGATATTCTAAGAGATAGAGGGAGGCTTTACTATGAAGCATTGGCAAGAAGTGGGTGGATGGGAGTTGTGGAGTTCTCAGAGACAGAAGAGGAGGAACATGTCTTCTTTCTAGATAAACCAGAATCAGACAAAGCAAAGGACTTCATAAAAAACTTGGCATTGTTTCTGAATCTGGAAAGGCCTCCGAGTATATAAATAATCCCACGTTCATGCATTTTATTACTCTCCTTTCCTTCTCTAGTTTATTTAGTTGTTTGATGGCAAATGGAAATCGTTTGTAATCTCTAGTTTCTAGTAGAATAGGTAGATAATGGGCATGAATAGTCAAAACTGGAGAGTTCGTAGCCAATTTGATGAATATTAATGGAGAAGATGGTTTTAGCTTGGGTTTATGCTTCAAGATCATCGATTTGAGACAGTTATATGATTTGCATGGATGACTACATGAGACGACTCTACATTACAAAATTTCGTTGTTCATATTTTCTTCCATAAGGAATGCATCATTAAGTGGTTGGGACACATGAATAAATATCCCTTGTATAACTTTGCAATGTCTATATCGATTGTCACCTAAACTCCTCTGTTGTTGAGAAAAGAGAGATTTTCTGGATCACTCCGTATTCCCTTTTGGTTCCAGCTACTCCCTTGTTCACTAGTGGGAGTTAGATTTAATCTTGTTTTGCTTTATTTTGTCTTCCCGTATAGCCTCGTGTGATCGAATTAACACATGCCCTAACTAGTATGGACCGAATCATGCAAGGGTATATCAAATGAGAGAGAGAGAGATGATGACGGAGTTCGGCAATGACTGCCTACATCTCCGGGATTCAAGTACGAATCCAATCCACTATATTCAGGAAATTACAGAGAAGGAGAAGTAAGAGAGAGTTTATGATAACACCTGATTCAGGTGTCTATAGGAGCCAATACTTCCATCGAGTGACCTTCTAACATCACTGATCAAAAGCCCTAACCGAGCTCATCAAAGAACCTCCAAGAATCTATCGTTGCAGGAGCTTGAAGAAGGTAGCCATGGAAGCTTCACCGAGAACCCCAAATCGCAGAACATAAAACCCAAAAGTGAAAAATCGATTTGCATACACATATAACTTGAACCAACCCCAAGCCCCACATATACATAGCCCTGAACCGATTGAACCAAACGGTTCAATAGAAACATCACTTAAAAGGAATAGTCCAGATTACCCCCCAACAATCTCCCCCTTAATCTGTACATCCAAATGACTATAGGGAATTGGATTACGACCATCATCATCCAAGTGTACCTGCATACACAAAAACAAAGAGACCACAGTACAAAGCAAATAACAAATATGCAAAATACCTAGACATGCACTAACTATGCAACACTAAGGACTCCATGCAGATACACCATGCAACAAACTGCACTAGGTAGAGAAACCCTAATCAATAACTCATGATTCACAACTCACTCATATAACCATGAAGAGCACACATGTACACACTAGGCATATATCTTATAACAGAGACAAACAGAACAAGAGTCATAAAAAATTTGGGCAGCATCTCCCCTAAAACTGCAACATATGCAAACCTGATAAACAAACAATGACAACAACAAGACACACACCACAATCTAAAACAAGTAATATACAACTCAAAACTACATAAACATATATACTAAGAGACAACATCACCAATTCCCAACAAATCAAGACAATGTAGAAATTTAGAAAGAGGCAATGACTTAGTACCACAGTCTGCAGGATTATGCTCAGTACTTACCTTTTCAATTAAAAGTGAACCATCAGTTATCTTATCCCTGAGAAAGAAGTATTTAATGTCTATATGCTTGGTCCTATCATGATAAATAGGGTTTTTACACAAGAAGATAGCACTTTGATTATCAATAAAGACAACAGCCTTAATCTTTAAAATACCTAGTTCACACAATAAACCATTCAACCATATACTTTCTTTAACACATTCAGATGTAGCAACAAGCTCAGCCTCTGTAGTAGACAAAGCAACTACAGGCTGTTGTTGCACCTTCCAACTGATGCAATTACTAGATAACATAAAGAAATAAGAAGATAATGATTTCCTATTATCTATATTACTAGCATAATCAGAGTCAATATATCTTTCAAGAATAAGATCACCAGGTGTGAACTTGAATACTAAACCTTTATGAACAGTACCTCTCAAATACCTTAAGAGCCACTTGAGAGCAAGCCAATGTTTTTTTATTAGGATTAGACATAAACCTACTCAGTACACTAACAACATGAGCAATATTAGGTCTGGTACATATCATAAGATACATAAGAGAACCTAAAAGACTAGAATAAGGGATATTTGACATTTCATTCTTTTCAAAGTTCTTCTTAGGACAATGATCATTAGAAAGTTTAAAATGTGCAGCCAAAGGAATATTCACATGTTTACAATTTAACATATTAAACTTCTCAAGAACCTTCAACAAGTATAACCTTTGACTAATGAACATAATATCCTCCCCCTTATCCCTATAAATCTCAATCCCTAGAATTTTCTTGGCTGTCCCAAGTTCTTTCATCTCAAATTTAGATTTCAGCTTGTCTTTAACATCTTGAATAAGATTAGAATCAACACAAGCAATCAATATATCATCAACATAAAGTATTAGATACAACACAATAGAACCTGAAATGAGAAAATATATGCAATTGTCATAAACACTTTTCTTAAAACCTACACTCAACACAAATGAGTCAAAACATTTGTTCCATTGCATAGGAGCTTGTTTTAGTCCATAGAGAGATTTCTTAAACAAGCAAGCTTGTGATCCCTCTCCAGCTGCCGAGATGCCTAAAGGAAGTTGCATATATATCGTTTCTTCTAAATTATCATGAAGAAAGGCAGTTTTGACGTCCATTTGCTCTATAGTCATTTTCTTCTGAGCAACTAGGGACAACAACAACCTAATAGTCTTAAACTTGGCAACTGGAGAGAAGATTTCATCATAATCCACCCCTTCTCTCTAAACAAAACCTTTTGCAACAAGTCTGGCCTTATATCTTTTGGAATTATCAACTCCATCATCCTTGATTTTAAATATCCACTTACAAGGTAATAACCTTTGATCCTTGGGCTTCTTAACTAGTTCCCAAACATGGTTCTTATTTAATGAATCTAATTCATCATTAATGGCTTCAACCCATAAATCTTTATCTTTGGAATCCAAAGCTTCCTCGTAGGAACTAGGTTCATTAGACCCAATCTCAGAAACTGAAATATCAGTCTCAAGAGCAAAGTTGGCTAAATACCTTTTGGGTGGCTTAACCACTCTCCTAACTCTATCTCTTGCCAATTGCTAACCGCTTAGATCAGGAACCTCTTCCACCTCTCCAGTGGAAGTCTCAGAAGAGGGCAATGACCTACTTCCAACATCATAAACTACAACCTCAGACTCTTTATCACTAGAGCTGGGTTGAGGGGAAGTCAAGGGTTCTTCAGGCATACTAGAATCAAGAGTCTGAGCAGGACTTAAGGAAACATCAACCTGCCCTAAATCAAATTGAGTAAAGTTAGTCATTCTTTGATCAAGTGGATTCAAATTAGTATTGTCAATGGAAAGACAAGGGAACACACTCTCCCTAAAGAGAACACCCCTACTAACAAAGGTCTTGACACCAGGCACAGTCCTATTCCACAGCTTATAGCCTTTCACCCCCTCAGGATACCCTAGAAAGATGCTCTTTTTACTCCTGGGTTCTAATTTACCAATGCTCTGGTGAGCAAAGGATTCACAACCAAATACCCTAAGGTAGCCAAGACTGGGGGGTTTCCCCCACCACATTTCCTCAGGGGTTCTAAATCCTAAGATAACAGAGGGACTCCTATTGATTAGGGTGAACAACTGTTGTAACAGCTTCACCCCAGAAACCCTTGGGAACCCCTGAACTGATGAGCATACATCTAGTTTTGTTCAATATTGTTCTATTCATCCTTTTAGCAATGCCATTTTACTGAGGGTATATTTAATAGTTTTATGCCTTTGAATCCCTTTGTCATTACAAATTCCATTGAACATTTCATTAACAAATTCTAATCCATTGTCAGTTCTTAATGTTTTAACTTTCTTTTCACTCAAGTTTTCTACCAAAGCAACCCAATACTTGAACTTTTCAAAAGTTTCATCCTTGGTCTTCAATAAGAAGATCCACACTTTCCTAGAGTAGTCATCAACAAGAGATAAGAAATAAGAGTTTCTACCATAAGACAAGATTGAAGCAGGTCCCCACAAATCAGCATGTACATATTCTAATATAGCTCTAGATAAGTGAGACCCAGCTCCAAAGCTTAACCTGTGTTGCTTACCTAGGACACAGGACTCACAAAACTCTAAGTTTTCAATTACATCATTGCCAAACAGGCCTTGTTTATTTAGAGCTTGCATCCCTTTATTGCTTATGTGTCCTAGCCTAGCATGCTACACACTAGTGATAGTTGACTCACTTGACAAACAACAAATATTGGAGATATCATTTAGGAATGTACTACCCTCAAATACATACAAACCAGACTGAGAAATGCCCTTTAAACATACATGAGATCCCTTAGACACAGAAAGAATACCCCCAGAGATACTAGTTTCAAACCCAACACTATCAAGGCTACTAATTGAAATCAAGTTTCTCTTCAAGTTAGGAGAGATACTAGTTTCAAACCCAACACTATCAAGGCTACTAATTGAAATCAAGTTTCTCTTCAAGTCAGGTATGTATCTAACATCATGTAAAGTGAAAATAATTGTGATTAATCAATTTAACAGAACCAATACCAACTACATCACATAAATCATTTTTTCGCATCATAACCTTGGCATTCTTTATCTCAGACAAATGTGTAAACCAGTGCATGTGAGGACACATGTGATATGTACATCCTGAATCTAAAATCCATCCTTCTTGCCTATTGCCCTCAGAAATGGTAAGCACCTCACTGATGTCTTCATAGACATTGGCTTGACCATTCTTGGAACCAGGCATATCAGAATGGGAAGTCTCCAATTCCTTCATTTTCTTTTTATAGTTTTTGCTTTGCATAGGATAAAACCATATATGAAGTGTTTACTGGAATCACTTTTATAGGTTAGATTGACAAACTAACCTTTACTTTCCTTTGTGCAGTGTGAAGGACTTCAAGAATTTTGCTGATGCATTAGAAGCTGTGAAAGAAAAAGGTGTTGTGGTGGCAGTGGCATCCCCAGATGATGTTACTGCAGCAAATGAAGAACGCCCTAATTTCTTTGATGTGAAGAAAGCTCTGTAAAGAAATACCAATTGTACATTCATGCCTAGTTCTGGAAGCTGTTGGAGCAACCACATCTGGTACAATATTCTTTAAAATCAATCCTTCCACCCAAAAATATATTCACACATTCTGTGTCTTATGCATGAGTGAGGTTCCCCTTTTTGCCAGTATTTTAGGACTGATCATCTCAAAATGATATATATATATATATATGTATATGTAATTAACCTGGAAGTGATATCTCAGCAGCCACTGCACAAGGTCAAGGGTTTTCTCCTTTCTTGGCCTGGTGGTGGGAGCAAAATAGAGTATTTTATGTCTTTCTTTTGGAGGTGTTATGAAGTCTAATTGAAGTCCCAGCTCTCTCCCCCCAATTCGTATCCTCCCTCTTGTAGAGGACATTAAAGTCGTGGCAGCAAAATTCCTGGATTTTAGAAGCCCTAACTTTCTAGTGGACAATCTAGTTAGGAAGGCCCTTTTGGTTTCTAAGCCTGAAAGATTGGTGGGTAATCTCCAACAAATAATGGATTATAATCAGCAGATGACTTTTGCTTCATAGTATTCTATCCCTTGAAATAGTATAATTTGTTAGAAAAAGGTGATGACATCTCATGTTATTAAACCTGATTGTTCTCCGCGAGCCCTTTTCTTGATAACTCATCGGAATTCATTAACGTCTTGGGATTGTTTCTTAGAAAATCTGTTCTCAGCTACTAGCAAGTGAAGGCGCCATGGTGGATGTGAATCAGTTCATTCTCATTCACCATGAGGCTATACATGCAGAAGAAATTTCAGAAACTAGCATGGTTGGAGGGTACTTTCAGAAAAAAAATCATTAAAAGTTCTGTAATGAATTGTGAACTAAGCAAAGTCGTTTACCAAACAATTATGAAGATCTTCCCCTCAGCCCTGACCCCACCCCACCGAGTTGAATCACTCCAAGCTTTTGTGAATCTAATATCCAATAGGAGCCCTCTTAATCACTCAGAGAAAGGCCACCCTTTTTTTGTGGGTACGATTCAGAGAAGTCCACTTGCTTGCATGTTTATCTATTGGGATTCTTGCCGTACTAGGTGGTGGTTTGCTATTTGTCCTTCTCAATCCAATAATGCATGAATCCAGCCAAAACCAAATCAGCCACTCATTCCAGTAGAAAGACAAGCTATCCTTACTCCTTGCTGTTCTATGGTGAGTTGTTGTTTCTTCTTCCTTCTTCTTATCTCTCCCCCACTTCCTCTTTCGTGCCTGCAACTCTGCAATGGAATCAAGCGCGCCTGAGAACGAGGTAGACTATGAATACCTTCCATTTATTCGTGTATACAAAGGTGGGCGCGTAGAAAGGCTTGTATTTACTGATTTTGTTCCAGCCGCCGTCGATCCTCAAACTGGTGTTTCATGCAAAGATTTTGTATTACCAAACTCAGGCATTTCTGCTCGTCTCTTCCTCCCTAAACCCACTCAAATTGACAACAAGCTTCCCCTCCTCATCTTCTTCCATGGCGGAGCCTTCATTATTGGTTCTCCCTTTACTTCCAAATATCACGGTCTCTTGAACTCCATAGTTGCTGAAGCAAATGTTGTTGCTGTCTCTGTGGACTATAGACTTGCCCCAGAGCATCCCATCCCTGCATGCTATGAAGATTCTTGGGCTGCTCTTCAATGGGCTCTTTCTCACTCCCCGGGTCAGACAGCTGAGGAGGATCAGCTTGAACCGTGGCTGACAAACCACGCTGACTTCAACAGGGTTTTCTTGGCTGGAGACAGTGCTGGAGCCAATATTGCCCACAACTTGGCTATGAGTGTGGGGGCTGAGCTGGGTGTGAAGCTTCTTGGACTTGCTTTGATCCACCCTTTCTTCTGGGGATCAGAACCAATAGGGTCCGAGGCTACAGTGCCGGGCAAAAAGGCGTTTGCGGACGGGATCTGGCCTTACGTGTGCCCTTCTAACCCTGACAACGATGACCCCAGGATCAACCCATTCGTAGACCATGGTCCGAGCCTGGTGGAGCTTGGGTGCACCCGTGTGCTTGTATTTGTTGCTGAGAAGGATATTCTAAGAGATAGAGGGAGGCTTTACTATGAAGCATTGGCAAGAAGTGGGTGGATGGGAGTTGTGGAGTTCTCAGAGACAGAAGAGGAGGAACATGTCTTCTTTCTATCTAAACCAGAATCAGACAAAGCAAAGGACTTCATAAAAAACTTGGCATTGTTTCTGAATCTGGAAAGGCCTCCGAGTATATAAATAATTCCACGTTCATGCATTTTATTATTCCTCTTTCCTTCTCTAGTTTATTTAGTTGCTTGATGGCAAATGGAAATTGTTTGTAATCTCTAGTTTCTAGTAGAATAGGTAGATAATGGGCATTAATAGTCAAAACTAGAGAGTTCGAATCCAATTTGATGAATATTAATGGAGAAGAAGGTTTTAGCTTGGGTTTATGCTTCAAGATCATCGATTTGAGACAGTTATATGATTTGCATGGATGACTACGTGAGACGACTCTACATTACAAAATTGCGTTGTTCATATTTTCTTCCATAAGGAATGCATCATTAAGTGGTTGGGACACATGAATAAATATCCCTTGTATAACTTTGCAATGTCTATTTTTGGATCACTCCTTATTCTCTTTTGGTTCCAGCTACTCCCTCGTTCACTAGTGGGAGTTAGATTTAATCTTGTTTTGCTTGATTTTGTCTTCCGGTATAGCCTCGGTTGTTCCTCAATAAATTACTTTTCTACTGAAGGACACATTACTATTCGTTTGTTTTGTTGTGTTGAAGCAGAACAATTAGTGATGTGGAAGAGAAAACTTTATAGTCGGATTCACATTCTCTTAATCCACTTTTCTCATTTCTTGAAATAAACTACTAAGATTTTGACATTTTGCATTTATATCCAATGGTCACAATTAAAATTACTTTCGAAGAAATTTTAGGAGTAATTACACATGGTGAGCAAAAAGGAGACCAAGAGAAAAATTTAGGGATACACTAGACGTGGTTGCTAGGATTGTTACACCTAATATGTTATTAACAAACAGTCACAATTGAAACCACTTTGAAAGAAATTTTAAGAATGATAATACAGTGTAGGAAAAAGAAAAAGAAGATCAATCTAGTAAAAAGATTAGGTGTCACATCCACCCAGCCGGTACCCTATTTGGCATACCCGAGTGTGTGATCCATAGTCCACAAGATCCAATAGTTAGTAAAATCAACCTCCCACATTCACAACAATATAATCAAGAACAAGACTAAATCAATGTTAACAATATTATTCAAATGAATCAAAGTAAAGTAACGAGATAATCATCAGAGTGCGGAAATGATACCAATAGATATATAAATCAAAAGTAGAGTGAGGCGGAATCTCACTCCACGAGTATAGTGGAATGTAGTTCGAAAATCAAAGGGATTACAACTGATTCTAAAGACAAGAAAGAAAGATATATTCTAACTAAGCTAGAGTCTTTTCTACTTTATAAAGGATGTCTTCATAAACATAGACTTCATCGATTATGCTCAGACGCTCCCACTCCACAGTAGGTTTAATCCTGGTAACAAGAGAGACCACTCGAGGGATCCTCAAAGTAATCTTCATAGTCGCCAACACTTTGCGTATGGTACGCTTCTTCATCTTGCGCTTCCTCATATTGCGCTTCATAGCCATCAAGACCTGTAGAATAATCTAACAAATGATATTGTACAAAAAGGAGTGAGTTTCAAAAGAAACTCAGCAAGGCAAGTTATTCCATAATAGCATAAATAACATAGTAATATGAACAAAACATAAAGTGATATGATATGAGTCAAACAATGTATGTATGAGTCTAACTCTATGTATGCTGGTCTCTATAGGCAGACATGCTTTAAGTCATAGCACCACAATGCTTGAGTAAAGTGCCGACAGTACCGATCGGGAAATCTAGTTCTAAGAAACACTCTTACTTTAGACCCTCACCACCAAAAGAAACTGGATCCTTCATGGGAAGGACCATACATGATCATGAAGACAGTGGGATTGAGCGCCTACAGATTAAAGAATCCATTAACCGATCGAGAATTGGACCGATCATGGAATACAAGACACCTAAGAAAGTTTTACCCCTATCTATTTTTTATATTCCCGAATAAGATTTCAATAAAGTTCATGAAACCAAACCACTCTTTGAATGGGGGCCATGCTGGTATATTACTATAGATAGTTGAAATTCAAAAAGGCTTTGGTTACAATTGAATGAGACTTTCTAACACTTAGAGAATTTCACAGAAAATTCCTAAGCAAAGGCCTTGGTTACGATCGAATGAGACTTTTTTACACTTAAAGAATTTCACAGAAAATTCCTAAGTAAAGGCCTCGGTTATGACCAAATGAGACCTTCTAACACTTAAGAGAATTTCACAGAAAATTCCTAAGCAAAGGCCTCGGTTATGACCGAATGAGACCTTCCAACACTTAGAGATTTCACAAAAAATTCCTAAACAAAGGCTTCGGTTACGACCGAATGAGACCTTCTAACACTTAGAGAATTTCACAGAAAATTCCTAAGTAAAGGCTTTGGTTACGACCGAATGAGACCTTCTAACACTTAGAGAATTTCACAGAAAATTCCTAAGTAGAGGCCTCGGTAACACCCGAATGAGTCCTCCTAACACTTGGAAAAATTTGTAGGAATTTTCTAATCAAAGGTCATAGCTCGAGTAAGGATCACTGATTATAGTGTTAAAAACAGAAACCTAACATAGTTAAATAAGAAACAAGAAACATTTGTCTTGTATTCATGAAGGCCAGAGAGGGGCAACCCTTACAAAAAAAAAAGAAAAAGGAGAAAAATACAAGAAGTACAGAACGTAGATGGTAGAGAGAGAGAGAGAGAGAGAGAGAGAGAGAGAGAGAAGTTTATATTTTCATTGTTGTTCAGGGGCTGGGTCTTGGCTTGGTTTGGTTCATGATAAACATTTCCATCGGCTGCTTCAGGTTCAGGGGTGACTGGAGGAGAATCACTTAGATATACTTCAATGTTTAGGTTCTCTGGTGGGAAGTCAGACTTTTGAAGTGCCCATTCGGGGACCCCCAAATTCAGTTCCTCGAACACCTCGGCATGGCAAACTTCATGGTGAGGGTCAGTCTCAAACGTGGGGTTCAACCTCCACACCTTGTTCTGCCTGTCCTTGTAAGCCATGGCATTATAGTTCACCATTAAGTTGCTGAACAACTTTGCATTGAGGTACTTCCACACGCAAGCCTTTTGGACATCCGATGATAGATGTTCGGGCTTGGAAGGAATCCTCATATCTTGGAGAGCATCCCTTTCCTTGACCAAGTCATCAATCTTGGCGTCCGATTCCGAAAGAGCCCTCTGCAGGCTTGCGGCCTCACTCTCCAGCTCCCCAATCTTGGAAGAAGTTGCTGCAAGTTTTTTTTTGTCGCCTTCCTAAGTTTGGAACTATCCTCCCGAAGGTGGCAGACTTCTTTTTCTTTAGCAGCAACTTCTTCCTCAAAGCACTTGGACTGAACGTTGAGATGCCTGACCCTTGGCAACTCCTCCATCTACCTATGGAAAACGTCTGCAATCACCCTGCATATCAAGGATGTTAGAAACATAGAATCAAGTTTGGGAAAGAAGGAGAAAGAGTCAAAAGGACTTACTTGACTGAAGAGTTGATAAACTCTTTGTCGGGAGTAGCATCAATGGTCTCCCGCTCAGCAGGCATCCAAGCGTTGACGGCCCAATCCATTGCCTTTTTCGGGCCCATGGAGACACGATCATATACCAAAAGCTTCCAAGGAGGTACATAAGCATCCTCAACTCTCCTCTTCTTGGAGACAACATAGTCGAGGAGATCATGCTTAATTCCTTTTTGTTAGTACAACGTCGTCGTGAGTGGACTCCGTGATGTCGATCGGGGCTTTTCTTTTTTCGGTGGTGGCGTGGCGAACCTTAAGTACCCCCTTGGGGGCTGAAGGAGGAGCTTTCGGGGTTGGCTAGGCAGGTTTGGCATCTTGCCTCTTGGCACAAACTACCCTATCTTCAGCTGCTTCATGACACTTAGAGGCCCTGGCTTTAACTGCTTTCGGGTTATATCTAGGAAGCATTGCAAAAAATAGAGAGACAATGGTTAGAATAGTAATTAGAAGAAAAAGAAGAATAGGAAACAACAAACAACAAAAATTTTGAGGTATGATCGGGAATCTCACTGGGGGCTAAACCACACATTTGGAGCACGGCCTCGTATTCCACAACAAGTCCGTGGATCTCCTAACGTGCCTGAATTGACTTTATCTTTCAAACGGCACTATCTTCATTGGGAAATAGGGCCAAGGGGCAATTCGCTTGAGTATACGAATCTAGTCGATTCCAGGTGATCAGGAAGTTCAAATCCTTAGGGTGCGTTCGAAAAAATAGAAATCGATGGTGCCACCCCTTATGGTTAAAAGGGCAGATGCCTTCGACAAGGACACTACCTGACCACCCTAATTCCTGCTTAGGGCGTTTGGAAAAGAAAACCAAACCGGGAGGGTTGGATTGGCTCAAATAGAAAAAATGAGAAAACAAAGGGAGAGGAATGAGTTCTAACTTGAAGTAGAGGCCCAGAATGCCAATGATGAGGCACCAATTCTTTAGGAGGAGCATGCCTGGGCATATCTCTTAGTGATTGAGAATCTTAGAGAAAAGAGGAGAGAAAAAGGGAAACCAAACCCCACTCTTTAGAGTGTCAGTGTAAATGGAGAATTCATCATGAGGGTTAGAGTTAACCCTCTCATCCAAAATTGGGACTCGAAGCAAGTAGGAGAAAGGAATTACAAACTGACTGGAGAGGGGTTCGATCTCCTCGGGACGAACATGCGAAACAAAGAAGCTAGGGCTATGAGAAGGCCTCTTTGACGGTCAGGAGCCTCTCATTGTAGCCGGTGATGAGGCTTTTTGCTTTCGGGAAGTTTGTGAAGAGGACATTTTCTTACACACCATCACATTCCCTGTTGGCTCCCTTGGGACAGAATGAATGGAGAACAACTAGCGGTCGGTAATCCTCTCATTCCTATCGCCCGACAGTTCAACTAATACAGAAGGGCTGGCTTGGTTTGCTGAATCTTTTCCATCGATCATACGATCGATAGAGTGATCATCTGAAGTCCTACCGCTAACCATTGTGAGATGAACTAACTAAGGAGGAATTTTACGGAAATGAAGAAACTGGGGTCCTATACAAACTACAGGAGGAGTCTCGAATGCCACAGAAGAAAAAGAATGAAAAAAAGAGAAGAACATGAAGCTGAGGAAAGGACACTAACTTGTGATGGAACAAAGAAGGATTTCTTCAACAGTTGGAGCTTGAAGAAGTAAGGTCTTGTAGGCGAAGGCAAAATTCACAAAGGGAGCAACAGTTCTCAGAAACAGTAAAGTGAAGAAGTGAAATGAAGAAGGAGAGGGTTTAAATAGTCCTCATGGAAGATTTGGACGACTGAGATTGACTTGGATCAATGGAAGAGGAAGAACGACTATTTTGCATCCAGTGAACGAGATCTGTTCAGAATCAACGGCCAAGTATTGAAGAAGGTTTGTGTGTAAGATCATAATGATAGCACCTGTGCACTCTAGCCACGTGGAGTTAGCAGTGTGAGTCGCTAAAAGCTAAGGTGACTCGATGAAAGTACCATTGCGCAGTAAAGCAATAAATGCGACGTTTAAAAAACGGGAAGACGTTTAGCCTTCTGTCCATCATATCCAGTGATCACAATCGGGAAAAGCAAGCCAACCCATCCGTCTGGGGGCTTCTCTAGATTGCTAGGCTTCTGGGGCTCATGATATGAATAAAATAACCTTGAACCGGGTTCGACCCCGGTCGAGCCAATGAGAAGGTAAATCCTATATAAACAAAAGGTTGGCTCAAAGCAGAGGCATCTGAATTGTTTCCCTCCGTTAACGTTATTCAATTAAGCTTTGCGACTAGCTAGAGCTCTGTGGTGATCCATTGTTAACTTAACCTTCGGAGGTGGCTTCCCTACTGTGCGGTCGGCCCATGTCTAACCTTGTTTTGCAGGCAAGCGTTAAGAATTCCGAGGGCTAAGTAGTTTTTGGACACATCAAATCTTTACGAAAGAAAAGAGAAGAGAAGCATTAACGAAACCGTGAAACAGTGAGAGAAGCACCTCGTTTTTATTAAACAAGAATTCGGGGATGATTCCTACACCTAGTTATACTCTTTGACTCTAACTTGAGAAAACTAATTTGGAGAAAAGCTTGATCATTATGTTCGTCTTCTTCTTCTTCTTCTTTTTTTTAATCTTAAATAAAACGATTAATAAAAGGTTCCTAGTTAAACTTGGAGTTGTGAGAAAATGAATAAACTAAAAAGGCTTGATAAACCTAATCCAAAATTGGATCACGTTGAATCGATAGGAGATCTAAAATCCAGGTTGGTTCAACAAAATTTTCAGCGGTTAAAACAGTCCAAAGTTTACTTTGAGTCCTAAGAGAACACGTTTTTATTGTATCATACATCCCATCCACCGCCTAAACTTAACAGCTGAGACTTGAAATGCTCAGAAACTGCTGCCAGTGGTCGAGATCGAAATTTTAACCATTGGCAGCACAGAGCTGCATACTAAATGTGCAACACTAAAGCTGAACCGAAAATTAACTTGCTCTCCCGTTGGTTCTAGCTTTAATATAAAAATTACGTTCTAAAGTTAGAGTAAGAGTACAAGGAGTAGCCATTGGTGAATGCTGGTTCATGATAAGCATGCATTTATCATTATTTATTTGATTTAATTTCCCACACTTAGTTAATTAAAAGAGAGCTAATTGATTATTGTTGTATATTTTTCAGGAAAAAGGTGATTTTTGTTATTAGAGATAATATGGAGTAAAGTTGGCAAATATATTAGATATTGGTGGATTTTAAATCATGGCATTCATTCTTGCTGCCCAAGAAATCATGAAAAGTGAGATCTTAGCCAAATTGAAAATAGGTGGAGGTCTAAAGAACAAAATTGGTAATAAATCTGAAAATCGGGTAAACAGACCTACCTTCAGTATTTTGGGCATATCTCTCTCGTATGAGCTCGGGTTGTGGTGATTCAAGATTCTAACAGAATGATATCGAAAATATATACAACTTTATAGTTTTGAGTTTTTCCAAAATCCAAACGAAAAAATGTTGAATTGATTGTGTGCGGGAGACATAAAAGAGAAGCCAGCCACATAGAAGGGGAGAAGACTGCGAACACTGATCTTGGCTCTCATCTCTCTCATTGCTCAAGAAGAAGACCACATCTCTCTCTCTCTTTCTATGTTTCATCTTTATTTTTCTTATGAACTTTGTGATAATGAGTAGCTAGTTCCTTTTCTTTGGGATGTAGATGAACCATGCTTATTTCATTAATTTGATTGTTCTATATCTTCTAGTTTGTGTTTGAGTTTGGCTAAAAATGTTCTATAGCTCAGCAAACTATGTGTGCCAAGCTTCGGCAACGGACGATAGTCTTGCGAAGATAGGGCATATCTAGGAAGACCATCCTTAATTTGCTTTGAAGTGTAGAGTTCTATCGATTAGGGAAAAACATTGGGGATTCGAAATCCCAAAGATCTTCACGTATTCATAGTTAAAGTTTTTGCATTAATTAATAGATTTAATTTAAATTTAGTTTGTTGAATTCAATCTTAGTAATTTAACCTTTTAGTTCCCCATAGTTCGACCCCGTACTTTCTGCTAGCTAGATTAGTATAGGATGTTATTTTTGATTGGTTAGCGACACGATCAGTTCTATAAAAACGAAGTGTTCTTTACATAGTTTCTCCTTCGTATCGCCCTTTTCATAGAGGAATCTGTCTCCTCCTTTGCCATTGCTTCGTCTTGGTCAAGAAAGATTTGTCGATCATGTTTCCTTCAATGAGTTTGAGGCCTTCTGCTATTATCTCATTCATGCATTTAAGGTTTAAACAAAACCTGAATGATTATGTTCAAGATTCCATTACGTGATTGATCGTAACCATGTTTGAGGAAGAGGAAAGAACAAATTGGATGCCAATGACGGTATTCCACATCCACTTCTCTAACTTACTTGTTCGTCAACTCAATAGATGCTATTTCCATAACGTGCTTATAGCCCTAAAAATCCCTACTGTCTCCATTGATAGATTAAAAATGAGAAATTTTTACGTGTTGTTTAGAAATTGGCAGAAATATGTGCTGCCAACTATAGTAGTGGAACCTTGGATATCATCGTATTTCTTGATGTTTGTCTAGTAGAATATGTGAACATTGGACCTGAAATCCAAGAGTTAGAAGCTAGTTTGATGAAGATAGATGGAGATGAAAGTTCTACCTTGGTTCCCCCTTCAACATCATCGATTGAGGCTTTGGAGATCGAGAAATTTCATGATACCTCTTCGGTAGACACTTGTATGGATGATCATGTAAGAGGTGTCGACATCACAGTGTTGCCTCGTGCCATATCAATTCCCTTTGTTGTGGTTACATCTATTCTTCCATAGCGAATGCATCATCTTGTGGTTGGAACACAAGAATACATGTTTTCGATGTGGTTTTGCACTGCCTACAGAACCTTAATCTCTTATGATCACATTAGTATCTTGTAAATTTCAATTTCTTTTGATTTAACTCTGTATCTGTCTTGCTGGTTTTGTTTGAGCTTTGTACCAGTATCTTGTAAATTTCAATTTCTTTTGACTTAGAAGCTCTGGTTGATCTCCTATGATCACATTAGTATACTGTAAATTTCAATTTAATTTTTGCTAGAATAAATACCTTTTGATTAGCAGAAAACCTTTCAAAGAAATCCCATCTGCTTCTTCATATATGTTGGGTTTGGGTGTTTTGTATTCTACATGTCTACATAATTATAGTTTGTTCATATTTGTAATTGAAACAGGGTTTTAGGTCAATTACTTGTACATAGATAGAATTTTTATTTTATGTGGATTAGGGTTTTAGGCTTTCCTTTAGATAGTCTCTGTGAAATAACTTAGGTATTAGCACTTTGTAAAGTGTAAGGGTGGTTGTGCATTTGTCATCGATGCTATATGCATATTTCCTCTTTTTTGCATCATGGTAGCTTTTAGAAAAATCCTAGAAGCTCTGCAGATAGAATTTCGTGATTGAACATGAAGACATATTAGCAATGCTCCCAACTAAACAAGGCTCCATAAAAGCATATTCAAACAGCTAAAATTGGAGGTTTGGTGAAGAAAATTGAGGAGCTTGTTCCTTATTTTAGATACATATTTCATGTTTGTTGAGTAGGAAAGTTAATGGTGACATTGACCCTTTTATTAAGGATGTATCCATCCTTATCTAAATTATTTCTTCATGTGTTTTTGATCGCCCATAACATCTCACAATGCTATTACCAGATATGCTTCGAGATCAATGTATTTGAGGAGAAAGTTAGTGTAACTTTGTCCGAACTTTGTATCTACCCACATTATTTAAGATTGTTAATTTGTAAGTCTTAAATCAAATTATCTCTTGTGTTTCCCATGCTTTTTATTTTGGCGAATTTTTGAGTTCAACTTGAACGAAATGTATGTCATAAATTTACAATTACATTTGCCAGACCAACATATGGTACGGTATTGGGAGAAACAAAACTTGAAGAATGTTCTTCATTCTGACGATACACATAAAACAATAACATAATTCTTTAGAATGAATATTAAATTTATAGATGCCATAAATATGTTTATAGAGAATTTCCAGATCATTACGTATGGCAACAACAAGGGAGGGAAATGCTGGACTAAGAGGAAGATTAAATAATCAATAGGCCATGTTAATTCAACAAAGCCTTCCGAAGGAGAAATGTTCTACTTAAAATTGTTGCTAAATCATGTAAGAGGACTCACTTCTTTTGGTATTGTAGTTTGTGTTAAACCTTTGGCTACAATAATTACAATACAAACAAATGATAAAAGAAAAAAAAGAGAAATTGAAATTATGAGCATGAAGTAAGTTTTTCTTCATTATTAATAATTTTATACAATTATCTATAATTTAGAATGTCATATTCTACAGGAACAATAACAATTACAATATTCGATGCTATCCAGAGTATGTTGATTGTTCAACAACTGAATATGCAGCATCGCCAGAAAAGGTAAATATAATATCTATTTATATTTAATTAGCATTATAAAATAATATATTTATAATACTAATTTAGATGACTCAATTAGAAATCTAATATCTTTTTTTTTCTTTATTATTTTTTTAATTTTTTAAAATCGAACTTTACAACATAAAAACAAATTGGATCATTGTCATAATCAGATGCATTCATTCTACTTCAAATTCAATAGTAAAAACAGATACAATTTAAGATTAAATGCCATTGTTGCAGATGTAATAGAAAATGAAGATGATAAGTTGAAGCAAGTAGTTGATTTAAACGAATATGAAGATATGAAATGTAAAAAAATCTAAATAGAAAAAAATTAGATTTGATAAGATTAAATTTTCTTTTCCTTTCAACGTCAATTTTTATTTAAATGTACTATTTCAATCAAATTTATTTATTTCATTATTATAACATTGTTTAGCATATACAACACAACAAGCGACGTGCATTTGCACATGCAATATATATATACACACACACACACACAAATTAATGAACTCATAAATGTAAAAAAGTGTTTAATTTCTTTTATTTTTTGTAATGCTTTTCATTTTATTTTGTGACAAAAAAAAAAAAAAAAAACAGCTTAGCCTTGTAAATATTTATAGTTTCTACTTTTTAAAATCATAAATTCAGGGCATCAATCTTATTCATCATTGAAAAAACAAAAGAAAATTTGTTTGCATGCCTCGTAATTATGTTGATCCATGTTTAATTCACATGATCACTGATTTGAATTGAATTACATTGTATTCCTTCTCTTCTTACATTTTTTTTTGGCAATCAAACTTCATTAACAAAGAAAAAAAAACTACTGTGAACAACAACCAGCCGGTAAAACACTTGCAAGCTAGGGATTTGAAAGAGCCTAATATGTGAAGGCAACATTAAAGCTCAAAGGGATCGAGAGTGCAGAATAGAGAAAATCCGCATGTGAAAGTATAGCAATGCCAATCCCTCCTTTGAACATGTCACTTAGAGAACATGCATCACATGGAAGTGTAAAATAATCTGCAATACCTGTTGGAATGTCAAAAACTTAATTATCTAATATTATTTTAATATAAAATTTTATTATTATTATTTTTTTATTTCTTTGTTGTTTCCTTTCATGGTTTCTGTCGCAAAAACTTTCGTCTCATAGTGGAAAGTGAGGATATTAATATTTGGTTTACATATAGAAAGCACTATACATTATTTACCTTTTGGGACTTAAGATGTGGGTTGTGGTTCATGGATCATGGATCAAAAGTGTGCACTCACTAGAGGCATGTTAGCAGATCTGGACTCACTGGAAACCCAAAGGAGCTATGCTTGTTTCCCTAGGTCATAGGATTATCTTTTGCAATTTGTGCAAACCAAAAACTATGACCAGTTTGAAGTCCTATTCTTTGTAATTTCTGTACGTTTACCTTCCTAGTTCACCTATTCCATGGTAGATAACATTAGGGTGACCTACTTAAAGGGATTCATATAATAGTGGTTATGCCAGCATGTTTAGTCTTAGAATAGTCCTATTTGCAAAATAAAAATAACCGCAAGCGCATGGTATCGTGTAGCTAACGGATCAATCTCAAAGAAATAAACCACTTTAGAATTTAACCTCTTAATGGTAACGCGATAGTACAATGATTCAAAATTTTGACTAATTAATTAAACTAAATGAGCGGTCCTAACACATACATCTAATGTGATCAAATTGAGACTAAAAATAACACAAATATAACCTAACCATTAATCATCTAATAAATAAATAAATAAAAATGCATAAATAAAAGGCAAGAATAAAAAAAAATGCAGAAAATAAATAACAAAGCAATAAAAGTAAAAATGGAAACCTTAACCAAAGAGAGGCACGATTGTAGGCATCTTTGATCAAGGACCCAGGGGGAAAGGAGAACAATAAATAAATGCTGAAAAATAAATCCTAAGTTAAGAATATGGAGGGGTAGATAGAAGCGTGGATACAGAGGGGAAAGAAGATTACTGACAAAGGCTACTTACTTGAATCTTTGAATCTTGAATGAGAAAAATAATCTTTGAACAATCGATTCAAATCTCAACCAACCCTAACTACCAGATTTAGAATTGTAAAGGATAAGTCTCTGAATTCAAAATCAAATTTAAATCCACTGTAACTAACTCTATCCTTGATTGATTTTATTTCCAACCGATCAAAAAGAGTTTGAGTTATAATTAAAGTATCAACAAGTTGTAGAGTTTGATTGTAAACAAGTTGTAAAATAAATTCAAATATTTGAATTGTAATTCAAATAATATTAATACACATCTCCCACTCACTAATTTGAGTGTGGAAGAATTCTCTCTCAAACAAAATTCTAACTTGGTATCAGTTTTTCAACCTTTGACAGCTGTCTACACGATCCTCAAGACCAGCTCCATCACTGCCATGGCTTCTCCTCTGATTTCACCTACCAACATCGTTTCTCCCCTACCTATAAAGCTTGATCGAAGCAACTATCTCCTCTGGAAATCGCAATTTCTTCCTCTACTTCATGCACATGACCTTTATGGCTATGTCAATGGAACCAATCCAGCTCTTCCTCAAACCATACCCAATCCCTCCACCACATCACCCACATCAACCTCCATTCCTAACCTTGCATATTCTCAATGGTGCAAGCAAGATTAGATGATCTTATCTTGGATAATCTCTTGCCTTTCTAAAAGTGCTCTTTCTCAAATCGTTGGTCTCACCACTTCCCACGTTGCTTGGAATTCCCTTGAACGGACTTATGCTTCCCAATCTCAAGCCCACATAATGCAATTGAAATACCAACTCTTGCAAATTCGCAAAGGCCACTCTTCTATGGCCGAGTATGTTTAGAAGATTAAATCTATTGTTGATCATCTTGATGCCGTTGCTCACTCAGTTTTTTATGTTGATATTATCCTCACAATGCTTCATGGCCTAGGCCATGAATATGAATCCTTTGCCACTTCAATTGCCTCCCGTCTTGACCCTTTTCCCCTTGATGATTTCATAGGCCTCTTACTGAATCAAGAAATCTTCAAAGATCAAATAAGACAACAACTTGACTTGCCTTCATCAGAAGTTAATCTATCCACCAGATGAACCCCCCCCCCACCCACTAATCGAAATTGTGGCCCCTTTCACAGCTATGGCAGAGGATGAGCTCGAGGTTACTCCAATCGTGGTCGACATGCAAAACATCTTCCACCTCTCCTCCCTATCTCTATGGTTGCTTATCAGATTTATAACAAAACTAATCATACAACGGTGAAATGTTATTTTCGCTATGCATCAGGTGACAATGCCTCCATGCTGAATTCTTCCCCAGAAGCTTTCTTGGCAGCACCCACGCTTCATTTGATCCTTCTTGGTACCCTGACTCAGGTGCCACTCATCATGTTACGTCCAATGTAACCCACATGGATACAACAATGCCTTACCATGGTACTGATCAACTTCACATTGGTAATGGCTCAAGTTTGCATATAAAAAATATTGGAAGTGCTTCTTTATCAACCCCTTAAAAAAATCTTACTTTATCTAAACATGTTCCTTCTATTGCTAAAAATTTGTTCTCTGTGAGTAATTACACATGATAATGATGTTTATATAGAATTTCATCAAAGTTCTTGCTTTATGAAGGATCTCAAAATGGGGACTATTCTACTTCAAGGATCAATTGAAGCTGGCCTCTATCACTTCAATCCACCATCCGCATCTTCCTTGTTCATCTCAGTGAACGTGTGTCTTAAGAAGTGTGGCATAACCGATTAGGGCATCCGTCAAAGAGAACTTTGGACTCTCTCTTTTGCAATTCTGGCCTCAACCAACCTTCATCTACTTCACCAGTTTTGTGTGTCCCATGCCATATGGGAAAATTGTATATGCCTTTCAAGTTGAATAAATCAAGGGCAATATCTCCATTCCAATTATTGCACTTTATTATTTGGGGCCCCTCTCCGTCACCATCAACGCAAGGTTATAGTTATTATTTTTCTTTCTTGGATGATTACAAGAGATTTACATGGCTTTTTCCACTTGTACGTCGTTCTGATGCAATTTCAGTATTCAAGCAATTCTATTATTATGTAGCCAATGTCTTTAATTCCAAGATTCAAGTTTTTCAATTTGATCACCAAGGAATATGAATATTTTGATCAATTTTTTAAAGAGAATGGTATATCTCATTAGTATTCATGCCCACACACTTCTGAACAGAATGGGAGAGCAGAATGGAAGCATAGACATATAGTAGAAATAGGCCTTACTCTTGTGGCTCGTGCTTCAGCCCCCCTTATTTTATGGCCAGCCACGTTTGAAATGGCCATCTTCTTAATTAACAAAATGCCTACACCGATACTTGGGAATAAATCTCCATTTTAGGTGTTATATCACAAAGATCCAGATCTTTTATTTCTCAGAATCTTCAGATGTGCATGTTTTCCTTGGTTACGGCCTTATAACAAAAACAACCTGCAATGTGGCTCCAAACAATATATCTTTCTTGGATACAACAACTCACACAAGGGGTATGTATGTTATGATCCAACTCTTGGCCAATCCTACATCTCCAGACATGTAGTTTTTGATGAAACCAAGTTTCCCTTTGCAACTCAATTTCTTAACCACCATTCCCGCTCTCACTCCACTCCCACCATTTACAACTGATAATCTCTTTTCAAATTCAAATTCAAATTTTGAAATCTCCCATCCCACCCGAAATTCCAATTCAAATTCAAATTTTAAACTCTCCTTTCCCAATCAAAATTCTAAAGAAAAACTCTATCTCAACCTCTCACTGCACCCGAAACCCTAGCCCATAACCCACTTGAAAACCTAACATGAAACCCTAGCCCATAACTCACTTGCACCATCCCAACCAACTCAACCTCAACCTTACCATGTGCAAACCCGATCCAAAATGGGTCATCCCAAACCCATCTCTAAACTGAACCTCCTAGTCACCTCTTTTGTTGATAATTCTAAAATAGAACCCACCTCATATACCACTACCAGTATAGACCCCAAATGGAGGCTTGCTATGAGTGATGAATTTGATGCTCTCTTACATAATCATACTTGGAGTCTTGTCCTCATCAGCCCCACATGAATTTTTTCACGTTATAAGGCTTGTATGGTCACCAAGGGATTTCATCAACGTGAAGGAATTGATTATTTTGACTCATTTAGTGTCGTTGACAAACCTACTACCATACGCTTGATTCTATCGCTAGCAGTTGCCAAGGATGGACTTTTCGCCAATTCGATGTTCAAAATGCATTTTTAAATGGTGAATTATCTGAATAGGTTTACATGGTTCAACCACAGGGTTTCATTGATCCAGAGAGACCTACTTATGTATGTCACCTTCAAAAAGCTTTATATGGTTTAAAACAGGCCCCTAGGGCATGGTCTCATCAGCTTGGCAGTTATTTACTCACTCTGGGATTCTCACAGTCCTCATCTGATACGGCACTATATTTTCGTACTTTAGCAAATCAAACAATTTATCTTCTTGTATATGTCGATGACATTGTCCTCACTGGATCTAGTTCTTCCGAGGTTAATTCTGTCATCATAGCCATTGGCAAGGAATTCACCATCAAAGATCTTGGTGACGTAAACTACTTTTTAGGGGTCGAGGTCACTCTCTCATCTCATGGTTTACATCTTTCCCATTCAAAATATTCTTCAGATCTTTTGCGAAGGACCAATATGCATGAAGCAAAATCAGTAGCAACCTTTGAGGAACCTCCCCTCTATGATGATCTGTCCCAATATAGAAGTACAATGGATGCCCTTCAGTATTTGACTCTTACAGTAGAGTAAAATAAAAATAAAGATCCTAACTAATCTGAGCCGTATATAAAAATTGGCTTCTTTATTTCTAAAATATTTTGTTGGCCCATAGTCGCATCTTTAGCCCATCATGCTCCAAATCAGGCCCATTTTCGCACTTGAGAATTTGAATAGACCTCTTGACGTGTAAAATTGCATGTTTCATATCTAAAACTCCAAATATTTTCTTAAATTTTGAAAAGTCCTAAAATATGCCAAAACTACATAAAACCCAAGGTAGCTCCACTCTAAATGTATAAAATGCATGCTTCATGCCCTAAGATTTCACACATAAATGTTCTCATCAGAATTCCCCCACACTTAGACTTAGCTTGCCCTCAAGCAAGAATAAAAACAAATACAAATGCAGGTAAGAAATAAATGTAACAAAATAAAATCCTTACTCACTTTCGTAGGAATCACGATTACACTTAGTATGTGCAACAAGCCTTTAAACCACTAGGTTACCCCTAGAAGATGAGTTTTGTCTCATGAATGTTTGCAGAGAATATACATCCAAAATTCCAATTCAGCTCAAAATAAAACATTGCAAATTCTAATTCTAACAATTGGTAAGCACTCATACAAGATCAATAGCTATGACAATTTTCCTCACTATTGATTTAAGATCCCCCACACTTGAACTTTATTACCCCATATTGATTCTTGAGACTAAGTATATATCTCAATCAAAGACTCACCTTATATCTTTCAAGTACACCTCTCCTTTAAGCAAAACCACTCACAAAGTAAGGGGACCAAGGACTAAAGTTTTGAAGTATTTTTGACCAAACATTTTTACCAAGGCTTCTACCAAGGCATTGATGACACTTGCATTTATTTCTCTCTCTTTTCTTCTTTTTTCTTTTGAGTGATGAACTCTACTTCTCCACTACGGTTGGATTAGTTGAAATGGTGAAGCAAACACCAGAAACCCAAGTTACTTTGTAGCTTTGCTTTGCATATACCCACATAGATAGTGATGCGAGAGTTCTTTTCAATAATCTCATTCCTAATAATTTCAATCAAGTCACCTCGATTCCTGAGTCGGAGTGCCCTGTCTAGTTCCAAGAAATTCAACTTTAAATAAGAAAAACCATGAATGGAAAAATTATCCCTAAAGACTTCAAGAAAAGCCTTCACCATGAAAGAGAAAATCCTTATCATACGTTGAGGTTCTCTAAAAGGTTTAGCATCCTTCATAAGATGACTATCATGTTGTACTATGGAAGAGCTTATACCTTTGATATTAGTCATAGACCAACTCAATGTTCTCTATTATCAACCAACAGTGTGATCAACTCTTGTACTTTATCAGAAGTTAAATTAGAGACAACAATGATAGGAAGAGAATTATCTTTTCCCAATAAAGCATACTTCAAATTAGAAGGCAACTCTTTCAATTCTAGCTTGGGAGTTCAATTATTGAGGGCTTGGGAATGGAGATGGAGATGGATAGGGGTTTAATAGGCTCAAGAGGTGTGTGTGAATATTTAAGACTTCATAAAAGAAGGTTTCACTATCATCATCCAACATAATCTTGAAATTTAGAATCAAAATCAATCTCAAAGTTGGCAATCAAATCATTAGAAAAATCCAAAGACTCTTCAAGCATATTGATATCTTCTTCTATTTGTGGTTGCTTCCCTATCCTGAACATATTAAACCCCACAATTTGATTTCCGAAAGACAACTGTAAGAGGCCATCCAACAATTGATTAATGCATTACTAGTAGCAAAAAATGGTATTCTTAAAATTATTGGGCTTTCATCCTTGATTGAAAATGGTTTAATATCTAACATACTGAAATCAACTAGAAAAATAAATTCTCCCACTTTCAGGTAAAACATCTTCAACCATCCCTTTAAGAATCTTAACTGACCTATTTGCCAATTGAAGAGTAATTCAAGTTGCTTTCAATTCTCTCAATCCTAGTTGCTTATAAACATGGTAAGACAAAAGATTTACACTTGCACCAAGATCAAGTAAAGCATGTTCAATGTATGTGTTGCCTATGACACAAGCTATGGTAGGGCTCCTTAGATCCTTATACTTGGCTGCTATAGGTTGAGTAATTTTGGAGCTAATATTACCTGCCAAGAATGCCTTTTTGGGAATGCTAGTGAATTTATGAGTGCATAAATCTTTCAACACTTTCGCATAGGCCGGGATTTGAGATTTGACATCTAAAAGAGGGATATTCACTTCTACCTTTTTGAATATATAAAAAATTTTCTCCATAATTGTAGTCTTTTTCTTATTAACAAGACGGCTAGGATAAGGGGCCTTAGGAACATAAGGACTCTCATTTGAAATTTGTTATTTTCTCATAGTTTTAGATAATGGTTCAACAAACTTAAGTACTGCTAAAGCAAGTGGCTCATCCTCAACTTCTACGGGTTCCACGAGACAAACCCTTAATAAAACCCTTATTAGGAGTACTTGAACATTCTCCTCATTAGAGTGGTTACTAATCTTACTCTTTTCATTAATATGTGACTCACTTGTTAAATACCCTTTCCTACTTCTCAATGTAGATACATAATTAATTGAAGCTAAAGAAGAAGGAGAGGATTCAACTTGGTTGACTTAATTTGGTAAATTTGGTGGTCTTTGTTAAATATGAATCCTAGGATTTAACTAAGGTTGGCTAGGCATTTTACCTTCTTCTCACTTAGACAAAGCATTTGCAAGAGTGGAAATTTGTTTTTTCATATTATGCATAGAAGTCATGAAGGTGATGGAAAGTACTTCCATATTCTTCTCTGAGGTAGAGAGATGAGAAAACTCCAAATTATTACCTCAGTTGAAACCAAGTGATGATTGATTTTGAGCAATGAGAGGCATACGAGGCACAATAGGTGGATTGACAGGCCTAGCTAAATTGGCATTCTGAAAATTTGGGGCTTGAGGGAACTGGACATTTTAATTATGAGAAAATTGTGCACTTTTTTTTTAGGGGCACAAAATTGATTTTGTGTGGAATAATTTCTTAATCCAATTTGGTTTTTCCCTTGAGACCATGAAAAGTTATGATGATTTTTCCACCCAGGATTGTACATGTTACTGTAAGGGTTTGGAAACATAGCATTGACATTTTCATGTTGGCTTCCAGATTAGCTAGGACATTCCTCAATTACATGTGTACGAGACCGACACCATGCACACATAGCAATAGATTTGTCAATAAAATGTGCTTGACTTGGTGGTGGTGGTGGTAGCTTTTACTACCAAAGTCTCTTAACTTTTTCAAAAAACTATTTATTTCTGCATCATTATGAACTTGGCTATCAACAAATATCCCCTACTAGTCCTTCAGATTCTTGGGTTGACTCCCATTCTCTAGTTCTATCTACTAGGTCTAAAAGAAATTCCCAAGCTTTAGATCATCAATGAACGATGTAAATCTTGTGGGGCACATAGATTCCAAAAGTTGCTTAGTTTGATAATCGATACCCTTATAAATTATTTGGCATAAATGCTATAATTCTAAATCGTGGCAAAGTCATTCTTGGAGGAGGCTTTGGAACCTCTCCATAACTTTAGAAAATGACTCATTGGGTTTTTGACGAAATTGAAGAATGTCATTTCTTATTTTATTCATCTTGAAAAAATGAAAGAATTTCTTCAAGAATTAGACACGTGAATTGTCCCATGTGGTAATGCTATCCAAACGTAAGCTATAAAGCCACTTTTTCACTTGGTCCTTTAATGCAAATGTTATTAACCGTAGTCTTACGGCATCATCAGTGAGTTGTTGCATTTTCAAAAGGATAGAAACCTCTTCAAACTCCCTAAGGAACAAATACGCATCTTTGATCAGGTAACCCATGAAATTGTGGTAACATAGACAGATAATGAGGTTTAAGTTCAAAATTATTACCCCTCACATCGAGTAAACATATACATGAGGGTTGTGTAGATTAAGTTGGATAAAATCTATCTCTAAGACTCTTAAGTGGAATTATGTCTCACATGGTCAAGGTAGATACTCGAACAATTCGATTTATGGAATCATGAGTCCAGACACACATGCACTAACCACCTAATGCAATTAAGGGCTCTTATGAAAGTCTTTTTTGTTTTTCTTTTTTCTTTTTAAATTTTATTAAATAAAGTAACTAAAGAAGAAAAAAAATTATAAAAACAAAAACAAAAGGGGGAAGTAGTGGATTTCCCCACCACAAAGATTCCAAAGCCATAAGGTTGTCGTATAGCTGAACGTTATACAAGTTTGATAGCAAAGGAATCTGTATAGTCTTCGGAGCCACCTACAATCGAATCCTAGGGATTCTGCAATAGAGTGGTGACTACTACACATTTTTGTTTCTACTTTAGTTAAGAGTAATATCTTTGATTTTATTTTTTATTTTTATTATTAATAAACACTTCGATTTACCTAAGAATGAGAAAAATAAAATGGACTAATACTTCCTCGACAACGGCGCCAAAAACTTGTTTGCAAAATAAAAATAACCACAATGCACGGTATCGTGTAGTTAACAGGTCGATCTCAAGGACAAACCACTTTAGAATTTAACCTTTTAATGGAAATGCGAAAGTGCAATGATTCAAAATTTTAACTAATTAATTAAATTAAATAAGCGGTCCTAACACATACATCTAATGTGATCAAATTGAGACTAAAAGTAACCCAAATATAAGCTAATCATTCATCATTTAATAAATAAATAAATAAAAGGCAAATAAAAAAATGCAGAAAATAAATAACAAAATAATAAAAAAAAATGGAAACCTTAACCAAAGAAAGGCACGACTGTAAACATCTTTGATTAATGACCCAGCGGGAAAGGAGAACAATAAATAAATGCTGAAAAATAAATCCTAAGTTAATAATATGAAGGGTAGACAGAAGCGGGAATAATGGAGGGAAGAAAAGATTACTGACAAAGGCTATTTACTTGCATCTTTGAATCTTGAATGACAAAAATAATCCTTGAAAAATCGATTTGAATCTCAACCAACCCTAACAACTAGATCTAGAATGATCCAAATCTTTAATTGATAGACCTAGAGAAAACGAATCCTCTTGAAAAAAATAAATTCGAACTTGAAGCTTGAACTCGAAATTGAAATTGAAATTAAAATTTGCATTAATCAAAAGAAAGGAAATATACTTACATAAAAACTAAAAAACTTGAATGAACTAATGCATTACATAAAAAAAAATAAAAAATAAAAAATAAAAAATAAAAAAAAAAAAAAATTGAACCTAAACATTCAATCTAGAAACTAGAATCCCACCAACAATCAAAGAACTAGAGAAAGCTTAAAAAAACTAAAGAGAAAAGAAGTGGTACAAAACTAGGTCTAAGAGGGGAGGGTATATTTATAGGAGATAGTGAATGAATTACGAATAAGAAAATAATAAGATGATAATAATAATAATAATAATAATAATAATAATAATAATAATAATAAAAACTCTAAGGAATAGAGAGAGAGAGAGAGAGAGAGAGAGAGAGAGAGAGAGAGAGAGAGAGAGAGGAGAGAGAAAACTAATTAAGAAAAATAAATTTTCTATAAAATCTACAAAAAAAAATAAAAAACCATAATCTTTGACTGCTTGTGGGGCCCATACATTTTCCAATTATAATAAAGTAAAATAAAATAAAATCCTAACTAATCTCAGCCGTATATCAAAATTGACTTATTTATTTCTAAAATATTTTGGAGTTGGCCCATAGTTGCATCTTTAGCTCATCATGCTCCAAATCAGGCCCATTTTCACACTTGAGAATTTGAACGGACCTGTTGACGTATAAAATTGCATGTTTTATACCCAAAACTCAAAATATTTGTTTAAGTCTTGAAAAATCCTAAAATCTGCAAAAACAACATAAAACCCAAGGTAGCTCTACTCTAAGTATATAAAATGCATGCTTTATGCCCTAAGATTTCACACATAAATGTGCTCATCAAGCCCTTATAATATTTTACATAGAGAAATTTGTCTTCATCACAACACCCTCCCATCTCTGGGTATAAAAATGAAAGTTGCATATATCCTCTTTTTCATAGGGTCTAAATTACGAAAAGAAATACATAACCATTATATATTGCCCATCAAAGAGAAGAGATGAAACTCCATCGTTTGAATTTTCTCTACTTTGTTCTCCTTTTTTCTTCCCCATCTCCATTGACTATTGTTCTTCTCAAGTTTCACTTCTTCTTTTGCCTCTAGGTTGAAAGATTAGGAAGTAAATTTAATAGTATAAACTGAAAGTAATGTTTAAGTAAAAAGGTATAAAGGTCATAGCACCCCCTCAAAGATAATGCTACCATGTTGAATATATTTTTAAAAACTATGTAATGAATAATATTTAACAACTTCTATTTTTCTATAATTTAGAACCCTATGTCAAGAAGATCAAATAAATAGTATTTTTGTAAGTTTGGCAATATATATATATATTTGGGGGTGGGTGTTCGTAGTGGGGTGGTATAAATATATAACAAGGTTAAAATGCGAGAAAGTGCATATAAAAAGAATCCATAGAGATGTTGTCTCTTTAAGTTTTGAGGGGTTAAATGTAGTTCTCAAATTTTTAGGGTGCATGTGAATTGTTGTCTCTTCTTATTAACGACCACATACCCTTATTCCCATCAAATTTTGAGGGGTTAAATGCAGTTCTCAATTTGTTAGAGTGCATGTGAAAAAAAAAAAACTTTAAAATTTAGCCATATATCAGAATTCATAAAGCATGCTAAATTAGATGAAAAAGTTGTTGCATGTCAGACATTTTTTATTCATGTATGCAACACAAGAATTGTGAAGAAGAAATGTATCCATTTCATGCTTTTATATATATACACCTGTCTCTTGGGCTATTATGTTCTATTCTTCAAGCTTTCAAGTGTTTTTTCATCTTTTTAGTGCAGTTCATCTGGAGTATCTTCCTTCTTTTTCTTATATTTCCTTTCCACTTCAAGAATGGCGAACAATACACTGAAACAGCAGGCTGCCCAAATGAAACAATCTCTCTTCGATCAGGTTCTTCACCTTTGTCTCCAAGGAACATTAACTCATCCTGAAAATCATCATCAATTAACTTTCTATAGTAAATTAATTGGAATGGCATGTGAACCAACACATATATATCCTCAAAAATCTAACTTAAAATGATTGTGTGATTGTATCGAAACTGACAAAAAATAAATAAATTGTTGTAGGGGTACCTTCATGATAAGTTCAATGACATGGAGCGAAATTACATTCAGGATCTCCAATCACTTGAGGATGCTTTTGACATGTTATTCAGTGAATCTATGCCAATTATTATCTATGTCGAGAGGGAACTGTTAGTTAACTAACTAAGCATTTAAGAAAGATAAATATGTTCTTTGCCATTTACATTTGCAAAAAATATTAATTAGGTTTCCTCATTCGATCTTTTTCTTCACTATCATCTGAAATTTTAACCATGAAATGATAAAGATGACAGTAAGCTTATGTAACTTCACATATAACTCTCTGTAGGGAGCAACTTCCCATCGATTTCAGTCAGTTAGACAAGAACTTGAACCACATCAAGAAGCTTTCAAGAAGGTAAGTAAAGGAATAACTATCTTCACGCATGCTATCTTCGAATGCCACCCTATCAAATTTAAAAACCATCTCTAACAGCTAGAAATGTAACTTGTTATAGAATTGGAGCTAAAAAGTTGATAGATCTGAGTGATCAAGCCTTAAAATGCTGCTTGGAACAAAATGTAGAGGGGCAAGTATCTTTTAATATTTTCTGATTAGCTAAAAGCCTTCTCCCCCTTCTCCTCAACTAATGCTATAACTGGGTTCGCAATTTTAATTTCGAAATTAGTACAAAATTATCCTTTTTATCACCTACCTTGATAGACACAAAGTTGGGGTTAAATTTTTGACTTGGTTAATTGTTTATTTTTATGAATAATCGCAGAAGTAAAGATGTTTTACAGCAATTGGAGACTGAAACTGAAACTACGCAAGAGAAGCTCCATTCTTACCTTCATGTCTCTTGTTATTTCTATTCTCAAGCTCATACTATTTTTTTCTTGTTCTTCAGTTAATGGTTTTCATGGCTATGAGGTTGGCCTTCATTTGTTTGTCTGGTTATTTGTATTTCAGCTCGTAAAACAAGCTCAAGCAGCTGATGATGCTGAATTGATGAACAAGAAGCTGTGATCTTCTATGAATGAGGACTGCAACATCGATCATCTTCATCGAGATGCACCTGATACCAAAGTTATAGTAGATATTACCCTTAACTAGCTAGGTTCTAATCACAGTATAAGTTACAATGACTCCAGTACTACTTGGATTTGTTTATAGAAATACTCTTAGACCTTCGTGGCAATAGACCTAATTAACTATATGTTTTGGAAAGCATTAGCTTATATCATAATTAATTATCTCTGCAAAATAAACAAGATCTCAACTTAATTAATTATATAGAAGTGCTTAACGTATGATAACTAGTTGCATCTACTATGTCATTAGATCTGAATGATCAAAAGCGTAGGAAGAGATACAGGGAATGACAACCGAATGAGAATACTACCAAACAGAAAGGAGGGCAGACACAGCTGGGAACAAGCTCACCCATGCATGTTATTTCTCTGTGGGTGCAATTTACTTTTCTGAATATTTCGCATTTGGATTAACAAACCTAAGTCAAACCCAGATTATATGACCATCAGTTTCTTTTTTCCTCCCTAGTGCCGACCATCTATTTGTTGGGAACAATTATATATGACTGATTTCCTCAAAGGTAGGTTGAAGCTATTGTGGCTCTAGTGGCTGTAATTCCGTCACGGTTCAGAAGCTTGGGTTGGCTAGTGATGATCTATTCCATTGTTAGGGCTTTTATTCAGCTGTTTGTGATCGGTTTGTGTTTCAGTTCAAGAAGAGAAGAAGAAAAGAAGAAAGGATTCGTGTATAACCGGCAACCTAGAAATGGGTGGGTATTGATTAAACAGATTGCAAAATTAGGTTTCTTCCACTTAAAATGGGTAATTTAATCCGAACCTTTTACATGGTATAATCCACATATCTTACTGTGGTGGTGCAATAATGTGCACAACAGACAATTTTTTTCCAAAACAACACACCACTTAGGTGAATTTGCATGGCACCTATGGCCCTATACATGATCCATAATTCCCAAGTCCCATCATAGACAATTAATATTAAATGTACCCCATGGCTTGATCAGACTAGGGTTTAGCTCGGTTTCGTATTGTACTACGCATGGACCCTGGACCAAAACCACAGCCTTGCTCAGCTCTGCGCTTGCGCATGAGGTCCATACTTCTTTTCCGACAAACATCCCACTCAAAAGCAATTACTATTCATTCAATAGTTTTTATTGTTAGCTCTAGCTAATGTGAAACTAAAGTATATATCGTAACTTAAATTACCTCGTATACACCGGAGAGCTAGAAGGCTTTGGATTGGAATTGTTCCATCCAAAAGAGTCTCCAAACATAAGAACTTTAAAAAAAAATACAAAAAACATGGGGAATAGAATTTATATATGTATATTGACTTTTGAACCTTAAAATTATATTATTTTGTAATATCTTTAAAATCAAAATCCCACAAATCTCTTGTTCTTCTACACTCCAAATGCACATTCAATTGAATTCTAAAGCGTAGTATGCTAATAATCGAACTTGTAATGTGTTTCTCTGTGAAGAACGAGAAACCTGGACCAATTGCAATAATCAGCATCAACCAACAACATGAATGAAATGATTTAATACATCAAATCACATGTACACAAATAATCAATTATTATTAAATATCCCAATTGCTCTATTTCCTACTCGATATCTGGGGGTAGATATTTTAAAAGGAAGAGTTACTCGTGTCAGATTGCTGCCAGTTTTAGACAAGATTAAGAATCGGCTACAAGGGTGGTGTGGAAAGTTGTTATCTTTGGCAGGTAGAGTGGAGCTGCTACGTTTAGTTATTTCTAGCATGCCGATTCATAATTTTTTAGTGTACTGGTGGCCTAGCTCTATTATTTCTCAAGTAGAGGCTTGGATGCATAACTTCATTTGGATAAAGAGTATAGAGGCTGTGAAGAAGGTTACAGTGTCTTGGGCAAAACTATGTACTCCAAAATGTGAGGGTGGTTTGGGTATTCGGAGATTAAGAGACGTCAATTTTGCATCCTTATGCAAGTTAGCTTGGATAATTAAACATAAACACTCTGGTTTTACTCACTTTTTAAAGGGGAAGATGGTGGACAAAAGGGGAAATTTAAAGATTTATGGGCAGTAATCATCTTTGATGTTGGGATTGAGGAAGGTTTGGGGTTTTGTTCAAGCTAATGAACGGTGGTCAATTAGAGATGGTCAAAATATAAATTTCTGGTTTGACAGATGGTTGGGGAATTTTACCATTGTTGTCACAACCCCTGTATTTCTAACCCGAGATCCGTATTTCAGGTCCGAGAACCCGAAGGTCTAGTCGGGTAAATTTGTGGCGTGTCCAGATATAAGTCCATGATCCATACCCTGAACCCATGGATCTGGATCCTTTGTCTGAAGAGCCTGCCTTGCTTGGTTTTTGGAATTCTGGAAGTCAAGTGTTGTTCGGAGATGTCCAGAATGAAGGTAAGATCTCCCCCATCTCTTCTTTAGGGCTAGGTTGGCCTTGAATATCAACCCCCTAGCAAAAGCACCCTTGTATGGAAAATTACATGGGGGCGGTTACTAGTGGCGGTCGATCAAACCAAGCAACCGCTTGGAGCGACCGCCCAGTCTGTTTTCGGGGATTTTGCCCTATTTTCCCCCCATGACTTCTATAAAAGGTAACCCTCGTCTAAGTAACGAATATTTTATTCGTGATTGCTAAATTTGGAGGTTAGATGGCTGCGGAGAAGTTTCGAAAGTGGATCTGGGAGGCTGGCAATGACTTGGAGATCAGTCCTTCCCTTTTTCTGGCTTTCTAACGTGAGGTAATGAATTTATCCTTTATTCTTTACTCTTTTTGTCTGTTAATTTAATGTTAACCCATCCCCTCGTCATGGTGGTTACCCTCTTTGATCATTGTGACTCTCTTTCCAATCTACTTGAGATGAATTATTCGTAAATGAAACCCTGTTTTCGTGAGAAGGATAATCCAGTCAAGGGGAGAGTTCTGGGTAACCCAATGATGGTAATTACTAGGATTTCCTTTACCCTTTGGCTTTGGGAGTATTAGATTTGAGACTTAGGACATGATTACTCGAAATTCGGATTGAAAACGAGTAATCAGAAGCCTGAGTTTTGGATTGAAACTCTCAGTTTTTGGGGAGGTCACTAGTGGCGGTCGCTCAACTTAAGCGACCGGCCCGAGCTACCGGCTGGTAAACAGAGACCAAATGACTTTTGGTTCTGATTCTCTTTGATTCAATTAACTTATATAATATTGTAACACTGTGTTTAGGTATACTCTGTTTGAAAAGAAAGACTTGTAATAGTTAACGGATCTCTTTTTACAGACAGTTTTACTTATATGGAGGTAAGGACAATTCATCCTATCTTTTGAATAGACTTGAAATATACTAATCTAGTGTCTATTAGAAATTGTATTTCTTTATATATGTTGTTGTATTCATGTCTTAAATATAAATCTTGTTATTTTACTGCTGTTTGTCTTGCTTACATACATACTGTATTGATTATGAATGTTATGTATTGATAATAGTTGGTATATGGTTTTGATGGAAGAGGTATCTATTTTGGGATATCTTAGCTAGGGATATCAGAAGGCTGTGGAATGGGACACATGCCTGCTGATGTCTCCAGCACTATCATTACTATTTGATGACATTATTAGGTAGAGTCTAGAATTGCATGGCTAGGTACCCCACATGCTACTACCCTTTCGGTAGGGGGATTGAAACCGAGTGACCCGTGATGACAGTGATGTGACATTGGTCCATTGTTAGTCATGTAAATGGTAGGTTGCATATGTTAGGGTTGGGCTCATGGATGTCCAAGGATCGGACCGGGTGTCGTGAGGAATCATGAGAGCATCCGCCCCAATAATATGTGGATGACCATAGGGTTAAGGAGTGGAGTCCAACAGCGGTAGCCAGTCCGTGAGGATTCTCTCTCCTAGGTTGCGAAGGATACTGAACCAAGTTGGTTGGTGCCATAGGGGATGTATCTGGACTTCATATAGACATGTAACCAGTATGACCTTGCATTGGATTAGAAACCCCGACATGCGCCAGTACTCTTTACCAATGGTCGTGGTGAGAGAGTGTTGACTTAACCCCAGCCATGGAAATGAGAGCCAGGTGTGGACTTTCCCTTTTTCTCAGGATCCCTACGCCAGTCCTTGCCAGATCAGAGTGATGAGACTTACCCAGAGGAGGGCTGGTGTATATCTTAAAGCATGTCAACTATTAGAGACCTGCATAGTTAGAAATCATAGTATCATTCATACTTTGCATTCATTCTTATTATTTGTGCACTTTGGCATTGTTGGATAATTGATGGGATTGGTGATTGTTTCTTACTGAGTTCTTTAGAACTCACGCCTTTATTTTGTATATGTTTATTAGCCTGCATAGAAGAAGGAATTATACAGGAAGATGGACTGGTTTCCTATGAAGGAATCATCCCGTATGAAGAAGATGTGGCACCGTCAGTGGGAAATGGAGATAGCATGTGCGGGAGCTCCTGCGGGTGCATGGAGTGCGCTTATCGCACCTATTGATGGTCAGAGACGGAAGGTGGTCAGAAAGTTCGCTCAGCGAATGGAGAAGAACTGGAGGACACCCTACCTTGAGATTCATGAAAAACACTATTTAAACTTAGAAAAGGAAATTGGGAAGAAATTAATATAATTCTTTTGTTTACTTCCGCTGAACTCTTATTCATTTTTATCATTATTTCTTTCCTTTATTATTGTTATTGGAGTATTTGGACTCCTGCAATTCCTTTAATTCATTTATTGAACATTGTTTGCTCTTGATTATCTGTATTTGTATTTAATATTGTTGATAGACTAAACCGTGGATCCTATGGCAGATCACTCCCACGGGTTGTCGGGCGGGTAACCGAGACCGGCGTGTGGGGTGTGACAACTGTAGACTATGTTGGTATTCCTCTGGATCTAGAGGGTCATTTGAAATTAACTGTTGCAGATTGTTTACAGCAAGGGGAGTGGAGATTTCCATTAGTGGACAATGTCAAATTTCAAGAGGTAATCTCTCTTATTATGTTATATCCTGTTCCTTGTGCTGGTTTTGTTGATGTTTGTCATTGGCAAGGTTCGGTGGGGGGAGAGTTTAGTTTTCGATCGGCATGGGATCTCTATCGTAGAAAAGGAGAACAACTGGAATGGGCAAAAAGTATTTGGAAAACTTCTTTACAGCCTAGACAACAAGTTTTCTGTTGGAGACTTTTTCATGATAGGCTACATGTTGATGCCTTGTTGACTCGAAAAGGGATTATGCTGGCCTCTCATTGTAATATCTGTGGTAAAGCTTCAGAGGACATAGGACATCTCTTTCTTCACTGCTCATTTTCACGTGGATGTGGAGAAGCTTTTGCAGCAAGTTTGGTTATAGCTGGACAGTAAAAGATTCAATTGTAGAGTCGTTCAAGGCTTGAAAACACCACGCTTCACAGTCTCCTTTATGGATTGCTTGGATTAATGGATGTTGTTTGCTTTTATACTTTCTTTGGATGGTCTGCAATCAAATCCGGTTTGAAAATTTAAATTTCAGGACTGATGAGATGATGAGTTTAATTTTTTTCAAACTTTGTACAGTTTGGTTTTAAAATGGATGGGAGAAAAGTAACTCCTACCATTTTTTCGGATGCAAGAAGACTGGGCCTTCACTTCTCTATCTTTAGTGCTGCTCCTCCACAAGGAATTTTTTGGTGTCCTCCTGCTGCAGGATGGGTAAAACTAAATATTGATGGGTCTTCTTTAGGCAATCCAGGAAGGTTTGGCGGTGGAGGAGTATTTCAAAATGAAGTTGCTGCGGTGGTTTGCAATTTCAGTATTTTTTTTAAGTGTTAAAACCAACTTTGAGGCAGAATTGGAAACTTTCATTCACGGATTACGTTGGGCAAGGCATTTACAAACTATAAAGCTTTGGGTAGAAAGTGATTCAAAAGTTGTGGTGACTTTAATATAGCAGAAGAAAATACCTTGGTATATCTTTCATATGTGGAGAGAGTTACAAGAATATTTGCTGACTATAAATTGGAAGATTTCACATTGCTATCGTGAAACTAATACAGGTGAAGATTTTTTGACAAATTCAGCAGCTAGGACAGGAACTTCTGATATTAACATTCCTTGATCAGCTTCAATCCTTAATGAACTTGATGTGGATGCCTCTAGACGTCCTAGATTTCCTTTTATGAGTTAGTGGTTTTCTAATCTAAGTAGGAATCAGTGAGGAATGGTGTATTGGGGGCAACAGTTGTTGCAGGTAAGAGAGGTTGGTTCCTTATAAGGTATTAATTGATGTATTTTTAATATTTCTACTTCGCTTAATATAATGATCCTTTTAGCGGGAAAAAAAATTATTACTAGGATAATATTATCAGGAACTCAATCGGAAACCATTACAACTACAGTAATTAAGTAATCTTTTTCTGCATTGTTACACGTTTATTTTCTATTCTCTACGAAAACCAAATATATGTATGATCTAGAGGAAGGAGATAAAAGACTTGATGACTCTATTTTCAGCTGACCAAAGGAAGGAGTTGGGAGAATGATGGGAAGGAGATTGAGACTTCTTGGCTCTGCCTTAGTTGTGAAAAATATGGGTATAAATTATAAAAACTTTTCTGTGGGGATCTAAGTAATGAAAAAACAAATTCCATTAAGTACTGAAACTCAAAGAGAATAAATGAAAATGAATAACTTGGATTTTCTCTACTTCGTTCTCTTCCTCGTCGTGTTGCATGATTAATGCACAACACTGAGCTACCTGTGGTTGAGATTTACAATCGTGGCTACCTGTTTTGTTTTTTTATTTCTTTTGAGTTTCAGTGATGTAGTTCAAAAAGTGAAAAATAAAAAACACCCAAAACGGGATTTTCACCAAATGGATTACTTGCATGAAATAGGATAGAAATCCAAGAGAACCCATAAGGATATTGTTGTCTTTACCATTTGACAACTAACATAATCTTAACATCGTCAAGCTTTGAGGGGCTAAATGTAATTTTCAATTTTTCAGGAGGCATTTAAAGGGGTTGTTTTTCAAGGAAAATAGGAAATGCATATGAAGAAGTCTAAAATTTAATCATGTATCACAGTGCACAAAGCATGCTAAATAAGAGGAAGCCATGTTATCTCGCTTACCACAATTACCTTATCGAATGAGAAAAGTAGTTGCACGTCACACATTTTGTATTCATTTATGCATCAGTGAATTTTTAGGAATTAATGTATATATTCTTCGATCAAGCTTCACTCCTCTAATAGCTTCAACTGCAGTACTGTATCTTCTTCTACCCAAAAAAAAAATGCCATTCATTTGGAGTCTCTTCTTTCCTTTTCCTCTTATTTCCTTTCCACTTAATTCAAGAAATGCAAACAATACACTCAAGTAGCAAGCTGCCCAACTGAGACGAAATGAAAGGGTAATAGAAGAAGCACTTACTGTTTTTGTCTCAAAGGATAGGTATAAAGCTTGAAAGACAAATGCTTAAAGCAGTAAGGATCCAAGAAAATTTCTTGAAGTTAGAAGCGATCATAAGAGTTCAAGACAAACTCCATCATCACATGGCTAAGGTAATCTCCTATGATCTATAGATACCCACACTTTCATCATTAACAGGTAGGTATTTTTTAGTTACTCGATTCCTAATTGGTCAAGCACTGCAACTAGTGTTCTTTTCTTCTAAAGGTGTGTGTGCTTCCACTGACTTGATTGTTGGAGGCATCGATCGCTCTGACTCGGTCGAGCATGTGTTTTGCAGGTCAGCTCTCTTGCACGCCAAACATGTTCTTGGAGCAACACCGACACAAATTAAACTAATTGTTGTAGGGGTAACTTGATGAGTTTTTTAATGAGATGGAAGAGGTTTACCGTGTTATACCCAGTTCCTTGAGAAAGTTGTTAATATGTCCTTCAGAGAATGTTTGCTATGCATTCTCAATGTTCTTAGGCTGCAATGAAGGGGTCAAGGAAGCTAATTGGTGGATTATTATGAGTAGGATTTGTCCTTATTTTCTCTCTTATTTGATATTTATATTTGAAGGAAGAAAGTTCTCTTTTGAGAAATATACTACCCATGTTCAAACAGAGGAAATACACATACATACACATACACAGAGACACAGAGAGGGAGAGAGAGAGAACAACCATGCCCTCCATAGAGAACCAAACGACAGTCTTATCCTTCTTATGATTTTATCAATTCAATAAACTAAATAACTGTTCACCACCATATAATAATTGAATTTAATGCTCTACTTGATTGATTGAAGTTTGTAACATGGAAAAGGAAACAAATTGTGAAGCTGAAATAACTCACTCAGAATGCCTTACGAAAGATTATGCAGTAAAATTTGATCAGATAAGGCCTTTTGGATGAATTACTTTGCCGCTTGTAAACCATTAGGTAGTCACTTATTCACTTATTCGATCTTTGTTCGATCTTTATCAATGACCAACTCACCCTCCACATATAGAAGAACCTCATTGAGCCCCTCAATATTCTCTACACTTTAAATTTGACACTAGGACTCTATACCATCAACAACAACATTTGCTTGAATTTGAACTAAACCCTCCACATTCTCTATACTTTGAATTTTAGGCCCCACTCTAATTTGGCCCACCTTATTAATAATAAGACATTAATATCTAAAAACAATATAAATAAATTTTAAATATACTATGAGAAAGTGTCATATTATACTTAGAGGCGAATAATGCAAGTGTAGTTCCTTTTGTATTCTTTGGGGAACAGCAAGATAGCTCAAGATTCAAGCAATCATTACCAACCATCGATGGAGGCTTAAGACTCGGAATCTTTCACTTTACCATCGACTAAGACTGATCAGAATCTCAGAAGTATTCTTTTCTAACAACTTTCACCTCTTTTGTTCTGTTCTCTGCCTTTTAAATTTTCTTTTACCTAGTTGTTAGTTATGCATGTCTTGACCCTTGCAAATTTTCATTTATATATTGCTTAAATATACACCAATGACCAAGGTTTAAAGTATCCCACAATGCCACACGATACTAGCCGATACGTATCCATATTTGATCCAACCGATACGATATATCTCGATACGTCTCTCTATTGAATTACACTAAAATACATTGGCTAGAGCGATACAATATCTGATACAGGACAATACGTCTCTTAAAATCACATGACCGATATGATACTCAATACCGATACTTTAAACCTTGCCAATAACCCATCTTGAATAGAATAACTCTTAATTAAGGGCCTAATGCTAGCTAGTGATTCCATTTTAGTTGTTGCAGGAATCTTTTTTCGTTTTTTCAAATTTCACACCTTTCTGCTTATTCCTAACCACCAAATTTTTTTCTGTTGACCACCTACTTATATCATTTAAACAAACCCACTTGTCACATATAATACTAAATGTGAAGTACAAAGACGGCAAAACTTAAAAAGTCTGAACATATGCGTTGTTATAGTACTGTTACTGTTTCCTTTTTTTCCCTTTCCAACTTGTGGGAACACAGATCTCTCTCTCTTTCCCCATAGACCCTTTCTATGGGTACTATCCTTATGTCTTTCTCTCCTTTCTTTCTGTGATCCTCTTCGTATTTTTACAAGAAGTTTAAAAAATAATGCTGAATTGTATCTTGATGTGCAAAGTCATAATTTTCTCTGGAAATCCTTGAGTATTTGAGATAAGTTCAAACCCTGGAGATCATCTTCTGCTGGAGATAAGGTGGCAGCTAGGGCAACCTTGGTTTGGTGATGAGATGGCAGCTCGGGCAACCCTAAGTTTGGCAAGAATTGATTGTGAATTGCCAGAATTATCGTTAACGATTATCTACTAAATTTAAACACAAAGACCTGACTGATATAGTTGGTAGTTAATTTGGATGTATTAATCCTATTCCCTAAAATTTTTGTTTATCTTCCTAGTTCACCTATTTTATGGTAGACAATATTAGAGTGACCTGATTATTTGGAAACCTTGATTTTCATGGACATACAAAAATGTTATGATAGACTTCCATGTTTGTGATAAATTGCTAAATACCAACTATTCATCTAGGTTATCTTGACTTGTATGATCGAATCACTAGTACTCACACCAATCACACCATGCTTCTCTATCCCTAAATCACAAGTATTCTCATCAAGCCCACTCCATATATACCTTGCAATATTGTTTATGAACCTATGTAAATCTTTCCATACTTGCGATTGCTTTGTTGTAGGTTTGTTATAAGAGTTAGAGACTAACTCTTTCATTATTCTTTTTTATTTTTCCGTGGGGGTGCGGCCTGGGGTGCTGAAGGGAAAGTCCTTCATCTTCATGGATGTGACTATGAGGCACTAAGTCCAATCCACCATGTGGGGCCCACTTTTGGTAGATTTTGTCTAAATGTTTTGGTTGCATTTACATATACTCACATACATGAAGAATCTCTACATTTACTATCAAAGGGTTGCACATCTCAGTGAAGAATTCATGGGCTTGACTCTCCCTTTGATCGATGTAATATCTCACTCCTAATATAAAACTACTACTTCCAAAAAAATTGGAAAAAAGAAAAAGAATCCCCTAAGCTTTTTTTGGGGAGTGGTTTTTTTTTTCTTTGGTGGGTGGGGGGGGGGTCGCTGGGAACTCTATATTTGTTATTGTATTGAAAAAAGAGGAGTAGATGGGAAGACAAGGAAGCATAGAAAGGGGAAGTTAAAAAAAATGGGCAGGAATTCGGGAAAGAAAGAATTAGAATGGGCAATAGGAGAGAGCGACGACGAAGACAGATTTGGTGAATCAGAAAAGGAGAGGACCAGAACGCTGATGCTTTTTCTAAAGTTTCAACAACAAGAATACTACAAGAATCCATGCAAGTCATCAGTGCGATCAAGCTGTTACGACTTCTCCTGCCTTAAGTGTGAGAAGTGAGAGAGATGGGCGACAAGAGCAGCAGGCATGGATATGGAAGGGAGAGGAGACTAACCTTCTCCACCATCCTCAACGGGTTGAAAAGCGGCGGAAGGAAGTCAGGCGTAGGAGGAGAAGATACCTGGGTGGACGAAGCAGTGAAGCTGAGAAGGGTTCGTCACAGCGACGAAGACAAAGATTGTTGGGTTGCTGAACCAGACATTGATAGGAAGGCCACTGTATATATACATCGCTAGATCCTTCGAGTCTCGTGTCTCTGAATCTGAGATCTAAACCATTCGTCCTATATGATCACTTCTTGAGACACCTACACGCCCAGCTTCCTCTGAGATATGGTCTACCTCCATGCCATGGATGTTCATACAGATATATTAGTTTTCCTGGATTACATTGTTGATCTGCGAAGATGTACAGAAAACTGGATAAGCGTGTAATCCCATATGTACAAAGATTTTTGTTTCTTTTTTCGTTCCAACTCTTCTTTGTAAGCAATAAAACTTTTTTCATGAATCACAGATGCGATGCTTTATTTCTACTAGATCCTTGTAATTAGGGTTAGAGTAGGAGACGTTTAAGAGAAGAAGAGAAAAGAAAATAACACAGGATTTGAAGCAACCTACATCCACAGAAGAGTTCGAGTGATTTTACGTAACTTGATATATTTGAGTTACATCTTTATATAGAAAATTCGTCCACCCTAGAGTCCTTGCTCTTCAATCTTCTAGGACTCAGGTGTTTCTGATCTTGTGGAGCACCAATTACACTAGGGTGCCTTATACTACGTCTGGTAGAGTTTAGTTTTACATGAAATAGTAGATAACATAGCAGCTAGGGTTTTACAAGAGTCATGGTGAGAGTCAAACATTAATGCCTCTTGTGTTGTAGACAGAGTAGAAGTCTTGCTGGCCATGTATGCCTAAGGAGAGGTGATGGTTTAGACAATACGAGGATGAATATGGGTGAAGGAAGAGTAATTTAGCAGATTGATATCAAGAGGGTATTTTGGTAATTTTCTTTTAGAACTTAATTGATTGAAGGTTATTTTAGTCATTTGAATTACTTAATAAAGAATTAGTCACTATATTAAGTGTAACTATAATATGAAGGTGAGTCAACAATTATATTTGGCACTTAAGGAAGAAGGTACCCCAACTTTAGGGGGTCACCATTAAAAAGCAGCTCTTTCTTTGTCCAAAGGTATGTGTTAACATCCTTGCAATTTTATTGGTAAGAGTTGGGGTTACATCTGCCGCAGTGGCATGCCCCTGGGGCCTTCTTGACATGCCCTCCCCGTTTGGATTTTCAAGTATCAGATTATCCTCGAGAGGCTCTTGTTCCACTCGAGTTGAGTGTTCGACCCCATCGTCTTGATGTGTTTGGTCTTCTAAGTTCGGGTTACCGCCGACAGTTTCTTGCCGAGTACTTCCATTATTAGCTCCTCGTCTTGCCATGACTTAAAGACTGTCATTCCCATAGACGGCGCCAAACTGATGCGTCTCAGTTATTATTATGATGCCGACTAAACCCCTTCTGGTTCCAAGACAATGAGTCCTGCAAAAAAGGTTAGACACGGGCCGGCTCGTGTGGCGAGCAGCCGCCTCCGATGGCTAAGTCAAACAATGAACAGATTATGATCCCGTGCAAGAGCTACACAGGGTTATGTTTAGAATGTATTTGATGCTTACCGGAGAGGTGAGTCCTTGCTTTTATAATGTATGTATTACCTTTTCTGTGTTGGGCAGGTCTCTCGTCGAGAGCTGCTATTTCTCCCTGGACTACGCTTCCTTGTCGTCCATCCCGCTCAATCATCCTTGTAGTTGACCTTCTATCTAGAGCGTTCTTGCCATGTAGGTCTAGGGTAAATGATGCTCTACTTTAGTTAGCCGGTAATTGTCCCGACTGAGTTTCTGGTTCAGCCCCAACCCCGGTCTAAAGTCAGCCGGTTAGAAAACCACTCGTATCAACGCTACTCTTCATTAAGCTTCTCTATGGATAAATTTCCTAAGCAGTGCCTTTTCCGAAAAGCATTCATTGAACCTTCCTGGTTCGATTGTGGACCTTGGGTTCTGGTTTAAGCGATGATTTTCTGGTTCAAAACTTCCGGTTGAAGATATCGATAGCAATAATTAAATGATTAAGAATTAAATGGCAATTTTTCTACATGATCCACAGGGATCACCTCACGTATCACAAATAAATCATTGATTGGCAAAGCAATAGAGCAATGCGTTCATGGTTCATGAATGAATTATTAATTAATTGATTACAATTAAAGAAGACTTGGAAACAAGCAAAAATCAATCTTATACCTATGGGATTCCATAACCCCAAAGAATTTACACGTACGCTTATCCAGTTTTCTTCAGATCTTCACCTGAACACTACTCTATCTTCACCTGTATGAACATCCATGATCATCATATAGGACGAATTGTTTGGATCTCAGATTCAGAAACACGAGACTCGTAGAATCTAGCGATGAAAGCAGTGGCCTTCCTATCAATGTCAGGTTCGCCAACCCAACAATCTTTGTCTTCGTCGCTGTGACGAACCCTTCTCAGCTTCACTGCTTCGTCCACCCACATATCTTCTCCTCCGTCCCTTGACTTCCTTCCTCCGCTCTTCAACCCATTAAAGATGGACAAGAAGGATGATCTCCTGTCCCTTCCTTGGCCATTCCTGTAGCTGCTCTGGTCACCCATCTCTCCCTAGATCTTCCTACTTAATGATCTCTCACTTGTCACACTCAAGGTGTTCAAGCTGCAACTCTATTTGGAACTTGTTTGAAATCGCTTGATCTGCAGTTGCAACAACGCTCGCTAGCTCTCTTATTTATACCATAAAAGCAAAGCAGGAGTAGTCGTAACAGCTTGATCGCACTGATGACTTGCATGGATTCTCGTAGTATTCTTGTTAAAACTTTAGAAAATGCACCAGCGTTTTGGTCCTCTCTTTTTCTGATTCTTGTAGTATTCTTTCTTTCTTGCCCATTGTTTCTTTGACTTCCTCTTTCTATGCTTCCTTGTCTCACTTTCTTCCTTCCTTTCTCAATATTATAACAAATATCTGCAGCCCTCCCACCACATCGCCCCCTCTCCAATGCGTAGGGATTTTCCATGTATGTGAATTTATACACAAATGCACCTGAAGTGTTCAGAGAATATATCAGAAGTGGGCCACACAAGACGGATTCGAATGCTTTATGTCCACCACATCCATGAAAATTCACCAAACCCCACGGATTCTGATTCCAGCCAGATTTTTAACCCGAAGGCCGGCTCAGGTTACAAATTAATCTACCTGACAGGGTCGAGATGGGTTCCGGTTTAACCCTTGAGCCAACCCGGTTTGGCTCTATAAAAACCTATATTAATTTAATTTAATTAAAATTATAGCTAGATAAGCTGTTATGTTTTTTACCCAAATTTGTGTACCCGATTTGGAAGATGGACCCACACCGCCATATTTTAGTGCCCAACCCAAATGACCCGTTTGTCAAGGTATAGTATGACCCAACCCGGGTCGACCCATTTATCCTATTGGGATCTATATATTTGTAGGATGTCAAAACCTAACCTGAACAGTTAAAACCGGACCGAACCGGCCCAAATCGAAGTTTAATGGGCTGTGTTTGGTTGAACAACCTCAGCTCGCACTGGTTCGAGTTGGGCCGAGCCAGCTCGTGTGTGGTCCACTAGCCTGAACCGTTTGGCCCGAAACCAACACGAACCAACCCGTTAAACCATTATAAATGAATAAAATAAATTTAATTTAAATGTTAAAGATAGGAAAACCCCCAAGTATCAATTTGTTTTCCTTAACTGTTTTGCTTTGAAATATGCAAACAAGAAGCCTGTCAAAGCCTTCGCAACTTGGAAGATGGGCTTAGTAACTATTTAGCAAGTGTATTATCATTTGAAAATCTTTTAATGCTTTATTTTGATCCATTTCTACAAGTATCAAGAAGGGGGGAGGAGAATAAGCAAAGATAATCCATTAAAATTCATCAAGGTGCCAACATTCTTTGGTATATTAGTTCTATAATTTTTAATTCTTTGTAGAAAAAAAGTTTTTGGTTTTGAACACCCAACATAGGAGACTTGGAGAGAACTTAATGCTTATATGTGTTCACATGCTTTTGATAAATTTCACATATCAACAAAGTACTCAAAACATACCGCTAGTAAACTCGAACCCAAACCGCACCGGCCCGAAACAGTTATTTTCTTAATGGGCCATGTTTTGGGCTGAGTGTTTTTCAGCTCGAACCGTTGACACCCCTATATATATATATAAGAGATGACCAAATGAGTCTCGAAGCATCATCATCCAAACAGCATTATTGGACACAAATTCAGTCCCAGGGATGGATGACTATATGGAAAAGCAAATGCCTACCAAAGGTTAAAGCTTTTGTTTGGAAAGCAGAAATCAAGGTATCCCTACTGCAGATAATCTTTTGCGGCGACAAATCAAGGTGAACCCCGGGTGTAAAAGATGTGGGTGTGATTGTGAAACAACTAATCACATGCTATTTGATTGCCCATATGCGAGAGCTATTTGGTTTGAATGTAATTTGGATGTAGTTGTTAGAGGGAATCACCTAGCAAATTTACCAGCTCTCCTGAACAAGTGGTGATTACTTACTCTACCTAATAACTTGGTCAAAGGAGGATTTGTTGGGGTTGGCTTTTATGGTTTGTTGGTCTATCTGGCTTGCTCACAATGAATTGATTTTCAGGGTAATAATTGGGACCCATGTATAGTTGTGGATAAAGCTCTGAAGGCTCACACAGAATTTACTAATGCTCAAATCAAGAAGTTTCCAGTGCCTTCTGCAACTAGATTGAGATGTTAGTATTGGACTTCCCCTTTTGTTGGTCAGCTAAAATTGAACTGTGGTTTCTCTTGACTTTCCAACGAATCTCGTGGGGGCTATGGTTGCATTGTTCGTGATTCTAGTGGTGCCCCTATTCTGGCTCTATCAGTCCCATGTCAGTCTCAATCAATTTTGGTGGGCGAAGCTATTGCTGTCTTAGAAGGTTTGTTAGCTGTGATGGTAGGTGGTTTTAGCGAGGTGCTTGTTGAGACAAATAATATGTCTCTTGCTCACATGATTAATCAAGAAATCCCCCGTTTCTTGAAGTGGGCCCACTCATTGAAGACATTCAATACATTTGCTCTCTTCGGGTGGATTTTGTGGTTAAGTCTATTTCTAGGGAGGTTAATTCAGTTGCTCATTCCCTAGCAAGGATGGCCGTGTCTTTGGCATACAAGACAATTTGGCCTATTTCCTCTCCCTGGCTCTTTGGTCTTTGTAATCAGGTTGTCTAGGTGGTGGTTTGACCCTTTGTTTAATGAAATTTTCTCTTACCAAAAAAAAAATAAAAATTCGATCTCTCTCTGCAATTTATATATGGATTTTTAACTCTTTCTAGGATGGCGAAGAGATGACCTGTATATATGCTAAAAGATCACATATATCTGGATCATCCTTCAAATGATTTAATATTAAATGATAATTTTCCTATTCGATCCATAGGGAACACCTCACATATCACAAGTAAATCATTGATTGGCAAAGCAATAGAGCAATGCGTTCATGATTCACGAATGAATTATTAATAATCAACTGCTTACAATTAAAGAAGGCTTGGAAGAAAAAACATGCAAAAATCAATCATACAAATATGGGATTACATAACCCCAAGGAATTTACACGTTCGCTTATCCAGTTTTCGTCAGATCTCCACCTGAACGCAACTCTATCTTCACCTGTATCAACGTCCATGATCATCATAGAGGACGAATTGTTTGGATCTCAGATTCAGAAACACGAGACTCGTAGAATCTAGCGATGAAAGCAGTGGCCTTCCTATCAATGTCAGGTTCGCCAACCCAACAATCTTTGTCTTCGTCGCTGTGACGAACCCTTCTCAGCTTCACTGCTTCGTCCACCCACATATCTTCTCCTCCGTCCCTTGACTTCCTTCCTACGCTCTTCAACCCATTAAAGATGGAGAAGAAGGATGATCTCCTCTCCCTTCCTTGCCCATTCCCGCAGCTACTCTGGTCACCCATCTCTCCCTAGATCTTCCTACTTAATGATCTCTCACTTGTCACACTCAAGGTGTTCAAGCTGCAATCCTATTTGGAACTTGTTTGAAATCGCTTGATCTGCAGTTGCAACAACGCTCGCTAGTTCCCTTATTTATACTATAGAAGCAAAGCAGGAGTAGTCGTAACAGCTTGATCGCACTGATGACTTGCATGGATTCTTGTAGTATTATTGTTAAAACTTTATAAAAAGCACCAGCATTTTGGTCCTCTCTTTTTCTGATTCTTGTAGTATTCTTTCTTTCTTGCTTGCCCATCGTCTCTTTGACTTCCTCTTTCTAAGCTTCCTTGTCTCACTTTCTTCTTCCCTTTCGCAATGTTATAACAAATATCTGCAGCCCTGCAACCACATCGACCCCTCCCCAAAGCGTAGGGATTCTCCATGTATGTGAATATACACAAATGCACCTGAAGTGTTCAGATAGAATCTATCAGAAGAGGGCCGCACATGTTGGATTCGATCTGAATAGATTCCAGCCTGATTTTTTCAACCCAAAGGACTGGCTCTGGTTACAAACAAATCTATCCTAATAGGGTTGAGTCAGGTTCCGGTTTAGGCCTTGGGCCAAACCAGCCCGGTCTACCCGACCCTGTATTTAGTTTAATTAAATTGTAGTTAATTAAGTTTTAAAACCGTGTTGGTCTGAATTGACCCCACTTGATGGATTCTATTTGAATGCTTCATAGTCACATCCATGAAAATTCATGACTTCCAATGGTAGGTTAGTCAAGCCCGTTAACGATCCAAACTCCCATGGGAAGGTCTTGAGTTCGCACCCATCCAGCAACGCTTATATTAGTAATATTCTCCATCCCGCACATAATATCAACTCGCCAGCTCAAAAAAATGTACACCTCCCATCCAAAAGAAATAAAAAAGAATAAAAGGTAAATATCACTTACCTCCTCTTAGTTGATCAAATGACACTTGGACTCCTCTTAGTTGGATAACATCATTTAGGCCCCACAACAGTGCACTTATATGCAAATGAAAAAATGATTTTTGTTTAATTAAACATTTAATCACAGCTTTCTAATTGGTATAAAAGTATATTGATGTGTACAATAGAAATATATATTTTTTTCCATTAAACACCTTCCTTCCATTATTTTTTTTCAATTAAATTTTATTTTATCATTAAATATTTTTTTAAAACTCCAAACTATCTGTAACTAAAAACATGTTTTAATGTAATTTCTAAATTATGCACTAGCCAAAAAGATTTTGGGTACTGGTGATCTTTTTTTTTTTTTTTTTTTTTGGTTACAAAACGGGGTCAAAAGACCCCAAAAAAAGCAAAACAAATCAAACTAGAGCACAACTCTTGAGACAATCCTCTCTAAGGATGTCTGTCATTTCCTACGGGGGATCATTGAAAAAGACCAGATCATCTCTTCCAATTAGCCGCCTCTTAGACAACCAATCAGCAACCTTGTTATTTTGACGCCTCACATGACTAAATCTAACATGGCCTCGAGAAGCATATAGGCTTTGAATTTCAGCAACTAATCTTCCCATCGATCCTTGCTCGTTAACTTCTAGGTCCAATAACCTTATGGTCTTCAACGAGTTTGATTCTATTTGGAGTGGCCATGCTCCCATATCCAACGCTACCTTTACCCTTTCTTTGATTGTGCGCATTTCTGCCTCTACTACATGGCATAGAGGAATCTTGATAGCAAATCCTCCTCTGAACAGACCTTCTTGATCCCGGATCACCCCAGCTAATTGAGCGTAGCATTCCTTCACTTTCACAACAGCATCCGTGTTGCACTTAAATCATCCTCTTCTAGGGCATGACCACCCTAAAACTTCCAACTCTTTACTTGGATCAAGAACAGGGTTTCGGCATGTTGTCCAAGCTTCCTTATTGGCTCGATAAAATTTCTCGATGATGAGCACACCCTTCCTGGTGTGGAAAAATCTACCTCATGAATATCTCGATTTCGCCATCCCCAAAGACATTGTAGGGTACACACAAATCGCTCAGGCCAATCGTTGCTCCATTTGGCAGCAAACCCACAGATATTGGCATAGATCCATTCCTGTGCTTTTCGCACCTAAAAAACCATATTTGATATCGTGGTTTAACCATACGTTTCCAAATGGTGCTTTTTTAATACTAGAAATGTAATGCCGTCCGCAAGGGTCAAACCCAAAACCTCTCCACAGAGAAGTATTAGTCATTACCATTGAACCAACCCTACATCGGCGCACTAGCCAAATTTGGTTCAACGTTTAGGTAAGTGAGAACCGCCTAACGTGGAACATCACTGCCTCCGTGAGGATAGCTGGCTTATTACATCAATCCACTAAGAGAATTGCCTGTGTTGAAAGCTATTCCGCGCCTGGATCTCCAACCATATACACTTAATGGTTAAAGAATTAAGAACTGATGGTCCATGGATTCAAGCGTGGCATCAGAGGATAGCTAGATTCCGCCGTGACTCCCCATTGACACAGCATGTCTCTGGTGAATAATCACCCCAGAATGGTGATCAAAGCCAGAAATGAACTTCACTGTAAAATGCAGATTACCAATCGCCCAAATGAAAAAACTAAAAGGTATCCAAAGTTTACCTATTCCATGATCTCACGTCACGGGTGAATGGATAACACCTCACGACGGGCTGCAGAGTCAAGGTTTTGGTTGCTGAGAGCGCTGAAGGGCTGCTACTGAAGTTCGGACCGCTGTAGGCGGTGGAGAGTTTTTTCCCTTGCAAGGGTTCCTCCGAGGGTTTCATCTACCCTGCGCTTTAGGGTTCCATTTTTTTTCCCTACGGTTTGGGTTTCAATGATCTCAAATATGGGAATTTTTTTGGCCTTGGGCTGATGTTGGAGTTGAGCCTTTTCTGGGTTCAATATTTACCTCCATTTTCCGATGTGAGGTTAGTTGTGTTGCCTTTCCTGCGAGAGGGTTTTTTCTGGATTTTGTTTTCAGACGTTTTTTTACTACTCGATGGTGCCTCTTTGCGATTGTTGCCAAAGGTAGTCTCGTATCAATTCCGCCCCTTGTCGAGTGCAGCAGGTAAGTGTTTTCTCTTCCCATTTTTCATTGCTTTTGATACTGCAAGTGATCATCGGTGCGTTTTCTTTTAGCTCTTCTATTTTACAATGTTTATTGCCAACTTCAAGATATTTGGATCTTCTGGTAGCTAGTTAAACTATTGTTATTATATATTGTTTCTTTGTTTTGCATCTTTTGCTCTGTTTGTTTGTTTTTTATTCTGTTTTTTTTAGAGATTGGATTTGATGATTCTGTAGGGGTAGAATTTGTTCTTTAAATTCCTAGGTTCTTGGTTCAATTCTTATGCTCTTAGTCTCTATTGTTGTTCTGTGGATGTTTTTCGTTTTGTTTATTTTTTATTGTTTGTCGGGGGGGTTATTTTGTGGTGGGTAATTTGTGGTTTGGGGGCGCGCTCTTGCGTTCTTTGTTTGGTTTAGCTTTGTGTTCCGCCCGCTGGCGCGTGTTGTTCGTGACCTTGTTGAAACAATCCTGGGGTGGGCGGCTCCGTTGCGGGTCTGGCTTTTCCGGCGCCGGGCTGGCCCCCTCTCGCTCCGTGTCGGGAGGCCTAGCATTGTCTTTCTCATGGAGACAAAATAAGACAATGCTGTGATTCATCGTGTGGCAAGGACTCTAAGGTTTAATGATTTTTTCACTGTTAATCCCATTGGTTTGTCAGGTGGTATTGGTGTCTTATGGAATGATAATGTTTCAGTTACTATTCTTTCATCTTCCTCAAATATGGTAGATTTGCAAATCACCATTTCATCCTTTGGTGCAGTGTTTCGAATCACCTTGGTATATGGCCACCTTCAGGTTGAGCATCGACAGAGGATCTGGTATGAATTGTCACAGTTGGGTTCCTCTGTAAGTTCACCTTGGCTTGTTCTTGGTGATTTTAATGAATTATTGTCAAAGGATGATAAATTGGGAGGGGAGTGAAATGCATTTAGACTGACCATTGATAGTTGCCACCTCTTTGAGGTTAAGTGTACTGGGCCTAAGTTTTCTTGGTCAAATAAGTATCAGGGGAGGGACTTGATAAAGGAATGCCTCGATAGGGCTTTTGTAAATATTGAGTTTCTTGATTTTTATGGAAGTGTTCAAGGCTATAAACATGCCATGGTGGGTTCTGACCATACCCCCTTGGAAATCTCCCTACACCCAGCAAATAAACGTCCTATGAGATTTCATTATGAGACCAAATGGGAAGATCACCCTGACCTTAATTCTCAAATCTACTTTGGTTGGAATTCACCAAACTTTGGTTCCCCTGCATACATATTACATCAAAAGATTAAGAATTGCACAAAATCCTTAAGGTCATGGAGTAAAGCTACTTTCCATAATGCCTCAAAGGAATTTTCTAGGTTATCCCAATTGTTGGAAGAGTGTCAGACCAAATATGTTTCTGAGAGTTCTGCTAAGGAAGAATTTGAGTTGAAAAGAGAAATTGAGAAACAATTATTAGCAAGAAGAAAATTTTGGTGCCAGAGATCTAGAGTCCAATGGTTATAAGAAGGTGACAGAAATACTAAGTTTTTCCATGCTTCCACTACACAAAGGAGGCAGGAAAATTCCATCACAAAAATTAAAGACCATCTGGGTAACTGGTTGTTTGAAGACTCTCAAATCAATTATGCAATATGGTCTCATTTCACTTCCCTTTTCACCACTTCTCACCCTATTCCTCCCGATGAGTTTCTCAGTAGCACTCCTACATGCATTACAACTTCAGATAACTCTCTTCTTTGCTCACTTTTATCTCTTGATGAGATTAAAAGAACTTTGTTTCAAATGAAGGGCACCAAGGCCCTTGGATATGATGGGCTCCCTGCTAGGTTCTTTCAAAGGCATTGGGATATCATTGGCAATGATCTCACCCTTGCTGTGCAACACTTTTTTAATGGGGGTTTTATGCTGCGCAATCTTAATAAAACCATTATTTCCCTAATTCCCAAAAGAACTCACCCTCAGGATGTCTCTCACTTTAGACCCATCAGTCTATGCACTACTCCATATAAAGTCATAGCAAAATGTTTGACTAATCGATTAAAACCCATTTTGAGGTCCATTATTAGTCAGACTCAAAGTGCCTTTGTTCCAGGTCATGCCATCTCTGATAATATATATCTTACTCATGAGTACTTACACTTTATGCGCAAATCCAAATCTAAATCTTGATATATGGCTCTTAAGCTGGATCTTTGCAAGGTTGATGACAAATTAGAGTGGTCATACATTGAACAAACTTTGAGACATCTAGGGTTTGATTCTAAATGGGTCCAATGGGTTATGCAGTGCATCACCACTGTTGAATATCAAATCAATGGTGCCTTGTCCAAACCTATTGTGCCACAAAGAGGGATTAGACAAGGTTGTCCTTTAAGCCTTTACATCTTTATCCTCTGCCAAGAGACTTTTTCACAAAGACTCAGTTCCAATCTTGGTATCCCTCGACTACCGGGTTTTAGGCTCTCCCGTTTTGCTCCAGAAATTAACCATCTCTTTTTTGCTGATGATAGCATGATCTTTTCCCCTGCATCTATTTCTAATGCATCACAGATAAATGTTTTGTTGCAAGATTATAAACAAGAATCTGGCCTTCACATCAATCCTGAAAAGTTTGTTGTTCTGTTTAGCACTAGAACCCCCCATGACCTCCGGACTGATATAGTTTCTGCCATTGATATTAAAGAGGTCAATTCTCATGGAACATATCTAGGTCTTCCTTCATCTATTGGAAAATCTAAAGTGCAGACTTTCTTTTTTATTTTGAAGCGTCTAGATTCTAAATTATCTGGGTGGAAGGGGATATTGCTTTCTCATGCGGGAAGGAGGTTTTAATCAAAGCAATAGCTTTTGCTCTTCCTGTCTATGCTATGTCATGTTTTCTCATACCCAATGAAATTTGCAAACAAATGATCAAAAGATCTGATAATTTTTGTGGAAAAATGATCAAGGGAGGGGTATTCATTGGGTAAAATGGAAAATCTTGTGCAAGAGCAAAAGAGATGGAGGCTTGGGGTTCAGGGATGTACATTATTTCAACAAAGCTCTCCTTGCCAAATAGAATTGGAGACTTTTAACCAACCCAAACTCATTATGGGCCTAGGTTGTGACATCCAGCCCAAACCTAGCCCGGGATACCCTATTTGTTTTGGGATAAAGAAAGACTTGTTTAATGTTAGACCTTGAAGTTGGACCTTGATTTCAATGTTGTTATCCTTGAAAGCCTTAGGAGGCCATATCCGGCCTTATCCTTACCCTGACCCGGCCCGGAATTTGTATTGTCTGTTGATCCAATGACCCAAAGTGGTGGGAAAAGTCCTTGTATACCCTTTTGGTTGATGATTTGGTGTCGGAGCCCAAGCCCATGGACATTGACGATAATGCCCCTCACTTGAGAGCGTTGTCAGTGTTAGTTTTGAATCTGCGCACCGAAGAGGGGTGAATTAGTTGGTAGACCTAATGAACACCTGTGCACAATCCAAAAGTATTTCCCGAAACTAGACTTCTTGATGGACTTGTAGGAGAAAACCCCACCCAATTTGACCCCATATAGCCTTCCAAATCCCCGTCCGGGTTGCTGAACTATGTCCGGCAAATCCTGCTTGCGCATCGAAGAAGGTGAGCTTAGTTGGTTGACCTAATGAACTCCCATGTTTGATCCAAAGGTATTTCTGGAAACTAGACTTCTTTATTGACTTGTAGGAGAAAACCTCACTCAATTTGACCTTGTATAGCCTTCCGAATCCCTGTTCGGGTTGCTGAACTATTCCCGAGATTCTGTTGAAACTGCTGTTGGTTGATACTATTGGTCGATACTATCAACCAAAGGTATCGACCAAAACAAGCCCAGAATCGTGAAAAAGATGCTGTTTGGATATTCCTTTGTCCTTTTAAGTGAAACCTCGAACCTAAATCATTATTTCACTCATTTCAACATCTGAGAACGTGGGAAAGCTCCTCTAAGCCTCCTCCTTGGCTTGGGTGATGATCTTCTACAATAATCATTGTTTCTCTTCTCTAATCTCTTCTCCAAGGTATGTAATCTCTCACTCTCTCTCTAATCTACTTCTACCTCATCTTATTCTTGCCACTGAGTTCGTGGAGAAGGTGCTGCAACCTTGCAACCACCTCTTCTACAAGCTCTCTTGGGTTGATCAAACCTCTCTTCATTCTTTCCATGCTATGATTCTCATACATGATGTTCTTGCTTTCTTATTTTGATTTCCTCTTCATGGAAACATGAGTTCATATTCTTAATTTGATTTTCTTTAGCAAATAGGTCTGATTATATGTTAGTAATTGTCTATATTCTGCTGCTCATCATTCTATTGATTAAATTCCTAAGTTCTCTTGCAATTGTAATGGTTTTCATTGAAGAACATGGGTCTTGCAAGTTTGAACCTAGGACCTCAAATTGGGGTTTTCAATCCGACCATTGGATCATGTTAATTCTTTCTCGTAGTCTCCTCGCTACTATTCTTAAGCATCCCTCCAAGTTTCATATCGATCCGAGACCCGGAAGACCCATTTTGAGCCAAAACCCAAAAATCCCATTTGTCGTCCAAGACTCGTTGGTCGATACTATTGGTCGATACCATCAACCCAATGTATCAACCAACAAGGTTGTCGTCGAAACTTTTGCCCAGCTTTTGATCCGTTCGATCTTCGATTGTTTTGATTTCTTCTCTAATCCTTCATATATGTTTGTTTAGGGTTTTAAGACTATAATTGGACCATTCTTTTGTGACTTCGGATAATCTTCTTCACAATTTGAGGTAAGGATGGTTATTGCCATATAACATAGACTGTATGACTTTTACACTGCTGTTGGTAACTTAGTAGACTTAACTTATTAATTGATTTTAGATATCATATGACTACTGTAGTTACCTTATGACAGTAACACCATGCTTAATTACTTGATTTATCATGTTTACTTATTCTTGTCATTTATTTATATACTGTATTATGAGATGTTATGACATGTTTTCAATATGATAATGTATTGTTGATATGTAATGGATGGAAATAAGCATGTGATTGCTTAGGTATGATTTGGGATTGGGGAGTGCCCTACTGGTACTTCTGTCCTTGGACATCGGAGGGAATAGTATGGGATGTTCTCCGAAGATGCCCATCGACGCTTTCCTGGATCATTGGATGACATACATAGGACTTATCTAGATGTATGGCTAGGATGCCCCTGTCATATCAGACCCGAATCGGAAGGGCATTGAGACCGAACGACCCGTGGTAGTAGTGTGGATTTGTGGGCGCTCAAGACCGGTAACCACTCCGTGAGAGGACATAAATTGCATTGCGGATACCCGAAGGGGCCATTTATTGGTAGGGTTGCAAATGGCTAGACTTGGGCTCACGGGCACTCAAGACCGGTGAAATGATCCGTGAGGGGACGTGAGACCTTCCCGTTTACCATTTTTGGATGACCAATAGGGTTGATGAGTCCGGTGAGTAATATCCGTGACTCTAGTGTGAAGGATACCGGAAAGGATCCTGAGAGGGGAGGAATGGACGTGTCTGGAACCGACATGATATGACTAAGTAGATGACTTGCATTGGGCTAGGCTTTACTTTGACATGCGCCAATACTTAGACCAAATGGTGATGTGAGAGAGTGGTGACCGAAACCCCCAACCATGGATTTGTCCGAGAGGGATGCGGGACCCAACTTCCCCCTGTGATGAGTGGTCGAGACTACCTAAAGAAGTATGGTGCTATGACTTAAAGCATGTCTACCATAGAGACCAGCATACTTAGAGTTAGAATCATATTTGCATCTTATGTCTCATATCATCTCGCATCGGTTCATGATTGATATCATATGGCTTATGTATTGTGGAATAACTTTCCTTGTGAGTTCTTTTGAACTCACTCATTTTTGCAACATATTTTGTTAGACTTTTCTGCAGGTACTCCTACCGTTGGACTCGTGACGGTCAACATTTTGAGGACTAAGTTGGTGACTCATACTACTTTGGCTACGGTGACTACATCGGTGAAGGCTATCGAGTTCAAGACTCATATTTGTCGGGGTAGATCCGGCCGGCTTAGTTTCTTATGATTATGTTATTGAGGAGACATTGTATAAGTTAGAAGAAACTGTAACTTAGTTGCTTACCTTTTTATTTTCCTTCTTTGGAGATTTGGTTGTAACCTTTACCTTATTTCGATCTACCTTCCGCACAGTTGTCTTTTGATTTGGTACTTATTATTCCGCACTCTGATGTTCGTTGTGATCCTTCTGTGATCATTTCTTAACTTTTATTATTAGATTACTTGAATACTATAAATTGTTCTTGCTTTTGATTATATTATTGTGATAAGTGGATATGATCGTTCCTAAACTGGATCTGTTGGGCTGTGGATCACTCCCGAGTAACCCAGATAGGGTACCCCCTGGGTGGATTTAGGGCGGGATGTGACATAGGTGATGCATGCAAAATACATTAATGACATTCCATTTTTTGAATGTCGTGCCCAAATAATTGTTCATGGGGCTGGAGAAGTATTCTGTCTGGAAGGGATCTTCTCAAACATGGCATTATTAGGCAAGTGGGAATGGTGCTAATGTGCATATTTTTAAGGACCCATGGCTTCCCTCTTTGCCTTTACATGGCATTAGTAGTGCCCCTTTGTGACATAGTCCAATATGGGTGCAAGAGCTTATTGATTGGGACACTTGCCATTGGAAATTACCTTTACTTCAATCTCTATTTTCTCCATGTGAGGTCCAAGCTATTTTAACAATCCTTTTATTGTCTACTAATACTCTAGACTCTTGGATATGGGACAAAACAAAGGATGGTAAGTTCACTGTGAAGTCTGTTTATTATCAATGCTTAGCTATGGCTGATGATCAAGGTAATGTTGCTTCTTCTTCCTCCTCTTCAATATATTGAAAAATTATTTGGCAGATTTCTACTCTTCCAAAGATTAAACAATTTTTGTGGCGATCCTCATATAAGGCTATTGCAATTGGGAGCTCTCTCTTCTTGAGAAATGTTTCACTTACCCCTCTGTGTCTAATTTGTGGTCATGGTTCGGAGAATGTATGTCATGCCTTGTTTTTTTGTCATCATGCAAAAGAGTGTTGGAGACTATCTCCCCTCCGTATTAATACATCGGATTTTTTAGGGACAAATTTATTTGATTGGATGGACTTTATCAAAATAAAGTTCAATGGTTGTGACAATTTAACCCTAGTGAATTAGATGTGGAGTGTCTTAGCTTGGTGTATATGGAATACTAGGAATACTGCACTTTTTAGAGGGATTGATGCCTCCATATTTCATACAATGACTACTTTCTCTTATCTATGTGCAGATATATATGCAATCTCACATTATTGATCTTCAAGGGGCTCATGGGGATCCTCATCCAAGGCCTAGTCATAACGTTTCTGAAGAACTTGCTCTCTTTCAAATTTTCGTTTGATGGATCATAGGATAGTTCTTCACTTAAAGGAGGTAGATGATACATCATGTGGGACTATAATGGTGGTTTTGTAGCGGCTCAAAGCAGATGTGGTCATAGTACTTCAGAAACTTTAGTTGAACTTGAAGCAATTAGAGATGACATTATTCTGGGTTCCTCTTTAGGAGCGGTTGATTTGCATATTCATTCAGACTGTTTACCTGTTGTTAGTGCTCTCCAGGGTCTCCACTCATCTTTAGATTGGATGTGTCTCAGTTTAGTAGTAGATATTTTGAAGCGTTGTTCTTTCTTTCCTAGGGTTTCTTTTAATTTTATTCCTCGAATTGGCAATGGCTTTGCTGATTTCCTTGCTAAGGGTGCTTGCAGATTATCTCTAGACAGATCTTGGTGGGGTATACCACCTTTGTTTATTGTGGATTCCTCTTGTTTGTATAGGTCCTTTGATCTAAACTCTTTCATTTAATATAATCGCTGCTTTTTTATTTTGGCAAAAAAAAAAAAAAGATTAATTGTGTTACACAATGATATGGTTTGAGATGGGTAATATATGGTTACAATAACCCCAATATAGACGGGCTATTGGAGGATAGGGACCATTTGATCTTTTTTTTTTGGATGAATAAGGACCATTTGATCTTGATGGGAGATCTAATGAATTTGTCTATATGAAGGATGTTAGATCCCTCTTCTAAACCCTAATTCTCACATTATTCTCTCCACATAAGGTGTTAGTTTAGAGAGGTTATTCCATGGAATCAATGAATATGGAAGAATCTAGAGAAGAAGATCCTAGTATCAACTATCAAGTTGATTTTAGGGAGGAATTTGGAAGCGAAGATCATAGTATAAAGTTGATCATAGAATCAACTATAGGTTCGTTCTACTTGGGAGACTATTGAAAACATTCCGCTGTGCTTCATCTCTAGATGGATCTGAAAGAAGGTATATTTCATCATCTTGTATTGTTAATATTATAATGTGGTTTTGGTCAATCTATGTAATATTGGGCTAGATTTATTCTTACATGTGATATCAGAGTTTGCATATACTTGATTAAAGACCCATAAGAATGTTGATTGGTAAATTTAGGGTTCTTTGATCACCAACACAGTACTTGTTCTTCAATTTCTGGGGGCTGATTTTAGAGATTTTTGCGATTTGCATCTCTACTCAATTCTTGCTGGTTTTTCCCCAAGATCGCCAGATAATTTCTCCTCTTTCAGCTTAGGTTATTGCAATACTCTGTTGCTAGGAAGTTGAGCATGATCATTCAAAAGAAAAAAATAATCAAATAAAGTTTGGTTTCGGAAGTTGAGCTGGAGGAGACGAATGAAAAAGAATGGTTGTACTTAGACATGAATGACAGATTGAAGTTTTTGGTAAAGGAGCCACATCCCTTATCTTCTTTGATGAGTTGGCAACATTGGCGAAACGTGCCGATATTCCGCACCCTACACCCACTTAAGTTGGGCCTAACTTCTTGATTGCTCACTTAAGTAGAAAATATATCAAACTACCCACAGTTGACTTTTTTTCAATTATCAAGTTACCCAATGTTACTTTTCTGCAGATTTCGAATTTGAAATGACATTTTGCCCATGGGGTGAAGGGAAATATAAGTTTGTATTTTTACCAAATACTCATATATATATATATATATATATATATATATATATATATATATATATATATATATATATATATATATATATATATATATATATATATATATATATATATATATATATATATATATATATATATATATATATATATATATATATATATATATTTCTTCTTCTTTTTTCTTCTTAATTTACTAGAAAATTCCGTGGTATGCTGATTCACCATCCTCTCCCTGCTGCGACCAACCCCCTCCCCCGGCAAGAAAAGGAGCAAATGAGCTTGATGTCCATCGTCTCATCTTCCAAACTTAGCACTCGAGTGGGTGATGCCATAATTTTCCAAAGTCTCACCTTGCATAATTATTAAACTAAGAGATAGTCACCCACATCACAATTTAGACGCAACGTAAATGAAGGAATTGGATCTTGTTACCATTGTCCAGAATTTAGGCACAATGAAAGAAGAAAATAAAAAAGAAGCTCCTTTTATTTTGTCATATTTTCTCCCATAATATTTGATTTTATATAATTACCTTTCTCAAAACAAGGAACGGAAGCACTTGTTGTTTCAACTCTCAAATGAATTATTGCTTAATAGTTTTTGGCCTCGTGATCATGGGTTCAACTCCCACCAGGTGCATGTTTTTATTTGAGCTTTTCGGTGAAGAGCGAACTGAAAGAGCCTCCAAAAAAATAGATTAACGAATGTTGCTGGAATTTTGCTTGAAAATCGCCGAATCTTCAAAATGTCAATGAAAGTTTGCGGCAAAGAGCTTTTTCTTCTCTATTTAAACCCTAATTTCTTTTTCTCTACAATTCTCTTTTCTAAATGTCTCTTCTCTTCTCTTTGGAAGTAAGGATTTGCATACTAAGGTGCTACATAACGACATAATCAGCCAATCCTTTCTCTAGAACTTTTTGCCGCAATTTATGCTTGTAGAACCGCTGTCTATGCCTTTGAGCTGCGCACTTTAGGACGATTTAAATCTACACTCTACTCCGATCATTGCTAGGTCTAGTCACTTCTATTCTAATATCTTTCCGGTAATAGTTTGGCTCTTTGATCGTCAACACAATGCCTGTTTGTCGTTTTTTTAAGGCTGATTTTAGAGATTTTTTGCGATTTTCATCTCTGCTCAAGTCTTGCTTGTTTTCCCCAAGATTACTAGATAATTTCTCCTCTTTGAACTTAGATTATTGCAATACTGTGTTGCTTGGAAGTTGAGCATGATCATTCAAAAGAAGAAAAAAATAAAATAAAGTTTGGTTTCTTGGAAGTTGAGCTAGGGGAGATGAATGAAAAAGATTGGTTGTACTTAGACATGTTTGATAGATTGAAGTTTTTGGTAAAGGAGCCACATCCCTTATCTTCTTTGATGAGTCGGCAACATCGGTGAACATGTCGATATTCCGCACCTTACACCCACTTAAGTTGGGCCTAGCTTCCTTATTGCTCACTTAAGTGGGAAATATATCAAACTACCCACAATTGACTTTTTATTTTCAAAATATCAAGTTACCCAATGTTACTTTTCTACAGACTTTGAATTTGAAATGACATTTTGCCCATGGGGTGAAGGGAAATATAAGTTTGTATTTTTACCAAACTCATTTAGAATTTTTTTTTTTTTTTCTAATTTACTAGAAAACTCCGTGGGATGCTAATTCACCACCCTCTCCCTGCTGCAACCACCCCTCCTCTCCCAGCAGGAAAAGAGCAAACGAGGTTGATGTCCGTCGTCTCATCTTCCAAACTTAGTATTCAAGTGGGTGATGCCATAATTTTCCATAGTCTTACCTTGCATATTTATTAAACTAACAAATAGTCACCCACATCACAAATTGGACGGCACAGAAATGAAGGAAATTGATCTTTTTACTATTATCAAGAATTTAGGTGCAATGAAAGAAAAAAAAAAGTCCGTTTATTTTGTAATATTTCTGCTTAAAGATTTTATTTTATATAATTATTTTTCTCAAATCAGTGAAAAGAAGCACTTATAGCCAAGTTTAAGTACGGATGGACGCGGAGGTGATTTAGAGCGCCCAACGGTATTGATCGCTCGACTAATATTTTAGATATTCATGGAGCGCGCGGGGGCGGCGCGGCGTCGGGCGTGGGCCCCGTAGCTCCAACTCTCAAATGAATTGTTGAATAAAAGTTGTTGGCCTTATGCTTCTCAAGTCTCACAACAAAAGCGCCTGTAGCTCCAACTTTGAAATCAGTTGTTGATTAATAGGCTTTGTGCTTGGTATTGTGGGTTCGGCTCCCACCAAGTGCATTCTTTTATTTGAGTTTCTTTCAATTCACCAAATTTTACCAAATTTCAGTCATTTCGGTGAAGAGCAAACCGAAAGAGCCACCGAAAAACAAGAAATATTGAATGTCGCCAAAATCTTGCCAAACCTACAAATTGTTGGCGAAAAGTTTGCGGCAAAATGCTTCTTCTTCTCTATTTAAATCCTAATTTCTTTCTCTCTCCGATTCTCTTTTCTAAATGTCACTACTCTTCTCTTCAAAGTAAAGATTTGCAACACTAAGGAGTGACATGACGCCATAATTAGCCAATCCATTCTTCGAAACTCTTGGCCAGATTTTCTGCGTATAGAAACATTGTTTGCACCTCTGATCTGTGCATTTCAAGACAATTTAAATCTACACTCTACTCCGATCATTGCAAGGTTTGATTGCTTATATTTAAATGTCTTTCCGGTAATAGTTTGGCTCTTGGATCGCCAACACAGTAGTTGTTTGTTGATTTTTTGTGGGAGATTTTAGCGATTTTGTCCCATCTATATCTCGGCTCAAGTCTTGCTGGTTTTCCATCAAGAACGCTAGATAATTTCTCCTCTTTCAGCTTAGATTATTGCAATGCTTTGTGTTGATACGAAATCCTGCTCGTCCTTCCCTGTCAAGTTCCTGCAAAACACGTACTCGACCTTGGGGGGTCAAGGTACGTCTCCGACTAGCAAGTCAGTACCAATGATATATGATCTCAACTACTCAATAGAGAATTCAAGTAATTGATCATACAGAATATCAATACTGGTCTTCTTAAGTCTACATAAAGTGCTTATATAGTTTAACATTCAGAGTTAGACTTGGAATGTACTCTAAGAAGAGTTGTGTTAGAAAAATAACTCTAAGAAGAATTATTTACTTGTCTCATCCTTCTAGATAATTGACACGTAATAGAAGTTTATCTTGATCGGGCTCCCTTGGCATGATGGTTGGACCGGACTTTGATACTATGATTGGGATAATTGTACAGAACTTGTTGGTCGGACCGGTCATGGTAGAATGACCTTTTTAGTCATTACCACTTTGTTTCTAGGAAGTTGAGCATGATTATTCAAAAGAAAAAATCAAATAAAGTTTGGTTTCTTGGAAGTTGAGCGTGAGGAGACGAATGAGAAAGACTGGTTGTACTTGGATGTGTTTGACGAATTAAAGTTTTTGGTAAAGGAGCCACATCCCTTATCTTCTATGATGAGTCGGCAACATTGGCGAAACATGCCGATATTCTGCACCTTACACCCATTAAGTTGGGCCTAACTTCTTGATTGCTCACTTAAGTAGGAAATATATCAAACTACCCACAGTTGACTTTTTTCAAAATATCAAGTTACCCAATGTTACTTTTTTGCAGATTTCGAATTAGAAATGACATTTTGCCCATGGGGTAAAGGGAAATATAAGTTTGTATTTTTACCAAACTCATTAAGATTTATTTTTCTCTTTTTTTTACTAGAAAATTCCGTGGGATGCTGATTTACCATCCTCTCCCTGTGCTGCGACCAACCCCCTCCCCCAGCAGGAAAAAGAGCAAATGAGCTTGATGTCCGTCGTCACATCTTCCAAACATAGCACTCGAGTGGGTGATGCCATAATTTTCCAAAGTCTCACCTTGCATAATTATTAAACTAAGAGATAATCACCCACATCACAATTTAGAGGCAGAGAAATGAAGTAATTGGATCTTGTTACTATTGTCAAGAATTTAGGCACATTGAAAAGAAGAAGAAGAAAAAAAAAACACCTTTTATTTTGTCATATTTTCTCCCCTAATATTTGATTTTATATAATTACCTTGCTCAAACAAAGGGACAGGAGTACATGTTGCTCCAACTCTCAAATGAATTATTGTTTAAAAATTTTTGGCCTCGTGATCGTGGGTTCGACTCCCACCAAATTCAAAAATTTGTTTTTGTCAAATTTTGACCCAAAACCCAAGAAATGGTGTTGTGAAATTTTGAACAATTAAAAGGCTTTGGCCCTACTATTGTGGGTTTGACTCCCATCAGTTGCATGTTTTTATTTAATCTTTTTCCATGGCATCCAGTCATGGAAGAACAATTTGCGAATTTTGCAAATTTTGGTCATTTTGGTGAAGAGCGAACAGAAAGACCTTCCGAACAAATAGATTAACAAATGTTAATCGGAATCTTGTCGGAAAATCGCCGAACTTGCAAAATGTCTGCGAAAGTTTGCGGCAAAGAGCTTCTTCTTCTCTATTTAAACCCTAATTTCTTTATCTCTGCAATTCTCTTTTCTAAATGTCTCTGCTCTTCTCTTGAAAGTAAAGATTTGCTACATTAAGGGGCAACACAATGCCATAATCTGCCAATCCATTCTCCAGAACTTCTTGCTGTAATATATGCTTGTAGAACCAATGTCTGTGCCTCTGATCTGCGCACTTCAGGACGACTTAAATCTACACTCTACTTTGATCATAGCCAGGTCCGGTCACTTTTATTCTAATATCTTTTAGGTAATAGTTTGGCTCTTGGATCGCCAACACTATACCAGTTCATCGATTTTTTGGGGCTGATTTTAAACATTTTTTGCGATTTGCATCTCTGCTGATAATTTCTCCTCTTTCAGCTTAAATTATTGAAATACTCTATTGCTAGGAAGTTGAGCATGATCATTCAAAAGAAGAAAAAAAGAGCAAACAAGCTTGATGACCGTTTTCTCATCTTCCAAACTTAGCACTCAAGTGGGTGATGCCATAATTTTCCAAAGTCTCTCCTGGCATAATTCTTAAATTAAGAGATAGTCACCCGCATCACAATTTTGACGCAGCAGAAATGAAGGAATTAGATCTTGTTACTATTGTCAATAATTTAGGCACAATGAAAAAAAAAAAAAAAAAAAAAGGGTCCTTTTATTTTGTCATATTTTCTCTCCTAATATTTCATTTTACATAATTACCTTGCTCAAAACAAGGAAAAGAAGCCGTTGTGGCTTCAACTTTTAAATGAATTGTTATTTAAAAGTTTTTACCCTCGTGATCATGGGTTTCGACTACCACCAGATTCAAATATCTGTTTTTGTCACATTTTCTCCCAAAACCCAAGCATTGGTGTTATATAATTATTTTCTCAAACCTCACAACTAAGGCGCCTGTAGCTCAAACTTTCAACCCTTGTTGATTATAAGGCTTCGGCCTCGGTATCGTGGGTTCGACTCCCACCAGGTGCATGTTTTTATTTAATTTTTTTCCATGGCATCCAGTCATCAATCATGGAAAAATAATTCACGAATTTTGACAAATTTCGGTCATTTTGGTGAAGAGCAAATAGAAAGACCTTCTGAAAAAATAATTCACGAATTTTGACAAATTTCGGTCATTTTGGTGAAGAGCAAATAGAAAGATCCTCTGAAAAAATAGATTAACGAATACTACTGGAATCTTGCCGGAAAATCGCCGAACTTGCAAAATGTCAGCGAAAATTTGGGGCAAAGAGCTTCTTCTTTTCTATTTAAACCCTAATTTCTTTTTCTCTGCAATTCTCTTTTCTAAATGTCTCTTCTCTTCTCTTGGAAGTAAAGATTTGCTACACTAAAACTAGCCCGGATGAACCTCATATCCAAAAAAAAAGATTTGCTACACTATGGGGCAACACAATGCCATAATCAGCCAATCCATTCTCCGGAACTTCTCGCCGCAATTTATGCTTGTAGACCACTGTCATGTGCCTCTGATCTGGGCACCTCACGACGATTTAAATCTACACTCTACTCTGATCATAGCCAGGTCTGGTCACTTCTATTCTAATATCTTTCTGGTAATAGTTTGGCTCTTGGATCGCCAACATTGTACCAGTTCATCGATTTTTGTGATTTGCATCTCTGCTGATAACTTCTCCTCTTTCAGCTTAAATTATGGCAATACTCAATTGCCAGGAAGTTGAGCATGATCATTCAAAAGAAGAAAAAAAATCAACTAAAGTTTGGTTTCTTGGAAGTTGAGCTGGAGGAGACGAATGAAAAATATTGGTTGTACTTAGACATGCTTGACAGATCGAAGTTTTTGGTAAAGGAGCCACATCCCTTATCTTCTTTGATGAGTCAGCAAAATTGGCAAAAGGTGCCGATATTCCATACCTTACACCCACTTAAGTTGGGCCTAACTTTTTGATTGCTCACTTAAGTGGGAAATAAATCAAACTACCCACAATTGACTTTTTTCAAAATATCAAGTAAGCCAATGTTACTTTTCTGCAAACTTTGAATTTAAAATGACATTTTGCCCATGGGGTGAAGGGAAATATAAGTTTGTATTTCTACCAAACTCATTTAACACTTTTTTTTTTTTCTTCTTCTTAATTTACTAGAAAACTCCATGGGATGCTGATTCACCACCCTCTTCTTGCTGCGACCACCCCTCCTCTCCTATCAAGAAAAAAGCAAACGAGGTTGATGTCCGTCGTCTTATCTTGCAAACTCAGTATTCGAGTGGGTGTTGCCATAATTTTCCAAAGTCTCACCTTGCATAATTATTAAACTAACAAATAGTCATCCACATCACAAATTGGACGGCACAAAAATGAAGGAATTGGATCTTTCTATTCATCCCTCTCGGGGGCTACGACAAGGTGACCCATTGGCGTCTTATCTATTTGTGTTATATGCTGAGCTGTTAACTTCACACTTGGAATTGGGAATTCAAAATAAGAAATTGAAGGGTATTCAATTAAGTAGAGGAGGAGAGAGACTCTCACATCTTGCTTTGGCGGATGGCATTATTTGTTTGGACAAGCCACAAGAAAGGAAGCCAACACTTTTGCACATGTAATCCAACAGTACTGTGATATTTCTGTTCAAGAATTGAATATGAGAAAAACAAGAGCTCACTATAGTCCGAACACCCCTGCTTCTATGAAAAGAGAGTTGTCTCTGCATTTCCAAATTTCCCCGACTGTAACTGAAGACATTTATTTGGGGATTCCACTTTTTCCAGGTAAACTGAAACATAAACATTGTGCTACTCTTCTTGGTTGAGTTAATAATAGGTTACAGGGTTGGAAAACTAAATTCTTGGCATCTCCTGGAAAGGCAATATTAATTCAGTCAACTCTCGCTGCTCTACCATCACATTACATGTCTTGCTTTCGACTGCCATCATCTATAATAGGGACACTAGAAAAAAAGATGAGAAGCTTCTTTTGGTCCAATGGAGAAAAGCAACAGGTTCATACCATAGATTCGAATACTATTTGCTCCCCGAAATCTGAAGGTTGACTAAACTTCCGCAACCTTCATGCTTTTAACCTCACCCTTCTATCTCGGAAGGCATGGGAATTACTTCAAAATCCACAATCGCTATGGGGGCGATTGATGATTAAGAAATACTGTCACAACTATTCTTTTTTAGATGTATCCCCTAAACCATTTGATTCATGGGGTTGGAGATCAATACTACTGGGTCGAGATTTAGTCAAAAAAGGAATCATGTGGCAAGTTGGGGATGGACAACTAATTCATCCATGGACAGATAGATGGATTCCAAATATAGATACATACTTAGGTTGTTATCCTTCTGCTACTATTGCCCCATAAAAAGTGGCACACTTCATTGACACACGCAATCACTCATGGAACATAAATACTTTACAACAATGGTGGCCACCATATTTAGTCAAAAAGATCCTTGCTATTCCCTTACCAGGCTCAGCACAGACTGATCGATTGATTTGGCATTGGACCACATCCAGAACATTCTCAGTTAGATCAGCCTATAGGTTGGCCATAAGTAACTCAACGTGCCCTACAACACCAGCTAACATTTGGAAAAGATTCTAGAAAGTGCCCCTACATCCAAGAGTCAATCATTTTCTATGGAAGGTCCTTCAACAAAAGATGCATACTGCATTATTATTAAGTCAAAGAGGATGTGCATGCTCCACTAGCTACCTACATTGTGGTGAGGAGCAAACAACACCTGACCATATCTTCGTTCAGTGCCCTCTTGCACATACAATTTGGGTTGCTTTACACTTCCCCTTAATGAATATACAAGAACCTTGGTGGAGAAAGTAATTTAGATGGTGAATCAATGGCATGATGGGACGGCTACAAAGATAGTGATTGCAAATTTAACAGCATTATGGTTAATGTGGAAAGCCTATACCCGTCAATATGATTCAACTGAGTGAATCTCTCCTTCACAGGTGACATTTCAGATTTGGAAAGGCCTTCATTTCTATAGCCAGAACCCCAAGAAAGTGCAGAGTCACAACACTAGCAATAGCATTAAATGGGTGGCTCCAACTGTCACATCCCGCCCTAAATCCACCAAGGGGTACCCTATTTGGATTACTCAAGGGAGTGATTCACGGTCCCGCCGATCAAGTTTAAGAACGATCATAGCCACTTAGCACAATAACATAATCAAAAGCAAGAACAAATCTTTGTATTCAATTACATTAATAATAAAAGTAAATAAAGGACTTCAGAAAGATCACAAAAGAACATCAGAGTGTGGAAATGCTACAAATAAGATAAATAGTCAAAGTGTGAAAAGGAGGGGAAACCCATCCTATAATAATAACGAAAGGTAGATCGACTAAAAATAAGGGTTACAACCGGTTCCCAAAATGACAAGGGAACAAACTAAACTACGGTCTCAACAAATCAAATAAAATGTTAAAATAGAGAATGAGACGATATCCCATCCCTAGCACACAAGTGCAAAACCGAACTGCTCCAGATAAGTCTCAATCTCGGACTGCTAGTCTTTATCAACATGTTCACCGTAACCAGTGTGGTACGAGTCACCAATTTGGTCTTCAGAGTGTTGACCGTCATAGTCAACAGTAATAGTACCTGTAGAAAAGTCTAACAAAATATGTTGTAAAAAGGAGTGAGTTCAAAAGAACTCAGCAAGGCAGTCATTCCATAAAACATAAGCCATATGATACAAGCCATAACACGATGCAATATGATATGAAACACATGATGCAAGTATGGTTCTAACTCTATGAATGCTAGTCTCTAAGGTAGACATGCTTTAAGTCATAGCACCATACTTCTTTAGGTAAGTCTCAGTCACTCAACACCGGGGGGAATTGGGTCCTGCATCCCTCTCGGACAATCCATGGCTGGGGTTTCGGTCACCCGCTCTCTCACATCACCATTTGGTCTACGTATTGGCGCATGTCAAGGTAAAGCCTAGCCCAATGCAAGTCATCTACTCAGTCATATCATGTCAGATCCAAATACGTCCATTCCTCCCATCCCGGGATCCTTTCCGGTATCCTTCACACTAGAGTCACGGATATTACCCACCGGACTCACCAACCCTATTGGTCATCCACAAATAGTAGACGGGAAGCTCTCACATCCTCTCACGTATATGACTCACCGATCTTCTAGCGCTAGTGAGCCCAAGTCTAACTATTTGCAACCCTACCAGTAAATGGCCCCTTTCGGGTATTTGTAGTATGGTTTATGTCCTCTCACGGGTTGGCTACCGGTCTTGAGCGCCCATCAAACCATACCCTACCACAGGTCATTCGGTCTCAATGCCCTTCCGATTCGGGTTTGATACGACAGGGACATCCTAGCCAAACACCACTAGACAAGCCCTATGTATGCCATCCAATAATCCGGAAAAGTGTCGATGGGCACCTTCGGAGAACATCCCATACTATTCCCTCCGATGCCCAAGGACAGAAGCGTCAATAGGACACTCCCCAATCCCAAATTATACCTAAACAATCACATGCTCAAGTCCATCATACCATATACAAATGATACATCATCATAATAGAAGTTAAGTCATAACATCGCAATGATTCATCATATATATAAGTAACAAGAATGACTAATCATTATAACAAGAATATATATAAACACAATATTACTGTTCTAAAGTGTATACAACAGTCCTAGGATGTCCAAAAGTAATAAAGAAACTATATTCACTAAGTTATGAACATCAAGACATAATCACATAGCCTATGTATTTATGGCAATAATGGTCCTTACCTTAAGCCTGATGATGATGATGATCCAAAGGTCATAAAAGAATGATCCAATGATGGTATTAAGACCCTAGACAAACATAAAAGAAAGATTAGAGAAGAAATTGGGAAAATCGGAGGTCGAATGAGTCAAAAAGGCGAAAGACAAAGTTCAGCACCTGCTTGGTCGATGCTCCTTGGTTGATGGGATCAACCAAGCAGGATTGACCAAGGAACAATATCGGGTAGAATAGAGTGTTATGGTGATTTGGTCCGAAATCGGTCTTCCGAGGCTCGGATCGATCCAAAACTTGGAGGGATGATTAATAACAATGTAAGAACACTACCTAGAAAGTATTATCATAATCCAATGGCCCAATTTGAAATCCTATGTTCTATATGCTAAACATCAAGTTTCATAATGAAATCAAATGCAATTGTAAGGAAAACCAGGGATTCAATCAAGAGAATGATAAGCAATAGATTAGGAATGATTACTAACATATAATCAGACCTAGCATACATTAGGAATCAATTTAGGAGATGAAATCATGTAGTGTTATGAAGGAATTTCATAAGGAAGATGAGGTTAAGAATCGATGTGAGATGCATAGCATTGATAGAATGAATGGAGGTTTATAGAAATCAAAAGAGACACTAGAAGAGGTGGTTGCAAGGTTGCAACACCTTCTTCATAGCCCCAACAGCAAAAATAAGGTGAGGTAGAAGTAGATTAGAGAGAGAGAGTGAGAGATTACATACCTTGTAGAAGTTATTAGAAAAGAGGACAATGAATGCAATGATTGGGGGCAAGAATCCTTCACAAACACCAAGAGAGTGCCTTGGGAAGCTCCACTCTTGTTCTCAGTGGTCTAAATGAGTGTAATAGGGTTCAAAACACGAGGCTAGCATATATAGATGAGAGAATATTCCAAAAAGCATATTTTACTCGAATCTGGGCAGCCTTGGTCGATGCTCCTTGGTCGATGGGATCGACCAAACAAGTTTCAGCAGAAAAATCAGCAATAGTTCAGCAACTTCGAACAGGGATTCGGAGGGCTATACGGGGTCAAATTGAGTGGGGTTTTCTCCTACAAGTCAATCAAGAAGACTAGTTTTAGGAAATACCTTCAAATTGAGCATGGGATTCCATTAGGTACTTCAAATAATTCACGCCTCTTCGATGCGCATAATTTCACTAAACACTGACAATGTACTCAAGTAAGGGGCATCATTGTCAATGTCCATGGGTTTCGGGTCAAACACCATGTCTTCCATAAAGAGGGTCCACAAGGACAATTTCCATCACTTCGGAACATGGATCTAACCTAAGGAAAAGATTGGACATGACCTCCTAAGGCTTTCAAAGATAATAACACTGAAATCAAGGTCCAACTTTAAGGTCTAACATCAAATAAGTCTTTCTTTATCCCAAAACAAATAGGGTGTCCTGGTTAGGTTTGGGTTGGATTTCACACCAACTCCTTCCCACATTAAACTGAATGTCAACGGATCCCTTTTTAAAGATAGAAGGGTTGGCTATGGAGGAATTGCAAGAGATCACCGGGGACATATGCTCTTCTGCTTTGGTTAGGGAATTGAAGCTTAGGACATCCTCATTGTAGAAGCTTTGGCAATCAGACAGGCTATCTTGTGGGCTATTGACTTTAAACTACCTATGATTGACGTAGAGTCTGACAACCAAGCTCTCATTAGTATCTTGGAAAATCATCAAAATGGAGCTCCCTGGAAGGTCTTTCCAATTATAGCAGATATCTTACATCTCTCGGCATCATTCGAATCTATATCCTTCAGGCATGTTCTTCGTGAGGCTAACATGGTGGCAGATGCTCTGGCTAAAGATAGTGCTCTCTCCCAAGATGCCTTCCTAACTATCACTTCCCCTCCCCCTCATCTTTCCTGGTATCTTTTGTTTGATATCCTAGGACTAGGTTGTAATAGAGGTTTTACCTTATAATAAATAAATATCTTTCTAACCAAAAAAAAAAATAAAAAGGAAAAGAAGGGAAAAAAATCCTTTTATTTTCTCATATTTTCTACTTAAATATTTGATTTTATATAACCATTTTTCTCAAAACATTGAATAGAAGCACTTGTAGCTCCAACTCTCAAATGAATTGGTGAATAAAAGTTTTCGGCCTCGTGATCGTGGGTTCAACTCCCACCAGATGCAAAAATCTAATGTGTCACATTCTCTTCAAATTTTCATTCCAAACCCAAGCATTAGTGTTATATAACTATGTTTCTCATGTCTCACAAGAAAAGCGCCTATAGCTCCAATTTTGAAATCAGTTGTTAATAGGCTTCGGCCTTGGCATTGTGGGTTTGACTCCCACCAATTGATTCTTTTATTTGAGTTGTTTTCAATTTGCCGAATTTTGCCATATTTCGGTGAAGACCAAACCGAAAAACGAGAATATCGAATGTTGCTAGAATCTTGCCGGAAAATTGCCGAACCTGCAAATTGTCGGCGAAAGTTTGCGGCAAAAGAGCTTCTTCTTCTCTATTTAAACCCTAATTTCTTTCTCTCTCCGATTCTCTTTTCTAAATGTCTCTACTCTTCTCTTCGAAGTAAAATTTTGCAACACTAAGGTGCGACATAATGCCATAATTAGCCAATCCATTCTCCGAAACTTTTCGTTGGAATTTTTTCTTAGAAACATTGTCTGCACCTCTAATCTGCGTGTTTCAAGGCAATTTAAATCTACACTCTACTCCGATTATTGCAAGGTCCAGTCTTTTCTATTTAAATATCTTTTCGGTAATAGTTTGGCTCTTGGATCACCAAAACAATAGCTCTTTGTTGATTTTTTTGGGGAGACTTTATCCATTTTGTCCCATTTGTACCTCGGCTCAAGTCTTGCTAGTTTTCCGTCAAGAACTCTAGATATTTTCTCCTCTTTCAGCTTAGATTATTGCAATACTTTGTTTCTAGGAAGTTGAGCATGATTATTCAAAAGAAAAAATCAAATAAAGTTTGGTTTCTTGGAAGTTGAGCGTGAGGAGACGAATGAGAAAGACTGGTTGTACTTGGACGTGTTTGACATATTAAAGTTTTTGGTAAAGGAGCCACATCCCTTATCTTCTTCGAATGAGTCTGCAACATATGCGAAACGTGCCGATATTCCGCACCTTACACCCACTTAAGTTGGGCTTAATTTCTTGATTGCTCACTTAAGTAGAAAATATATCAAACTATCCACAGTTGACTTTTTTCAAAATATCAAGTTACCCAATGTTGCTTTTCTGCAGATTTTGAATTTGAAATGACATTTTGCCCATGGGGTGAAGGGAAATATAAGTTTGTATTTTTACCAAACTCACTCCATGGCTCTCTCTATATATATATATATACTCCATGGTACACTGATTCACCATCCTCTCCCTGCTGCGACCAACCCCCTCCCCCGGCTGAAAAAAGAGCAAACAAGCTTGATGTCTGTCTTCTCATCTTCCAAACTTAGCACTCAAGTGGGTGATGCCATAATTTTCCAAAGTCTCACCCTGCATAATTATTAAACTAAGAGATAGTCACCCACATCACAATTTAGACGCAGCAGAAATGAAGGAATTGGATCTTATTACTATTGTCCAGAATTTAGGCACAATGAAAAGAAGAAGTAGAAGAAGAAGCCAAAAAAAAAAAAAAAAAAAAAAAAAAAAAGCTCCTTTTATTTTGTCATATTTTCTCCATTAATATTATTTGATTTTATATAATAAACTTTTTCAAAACAAGGAACAGAAGCACTTGTTGCTCAAATGAATTGTTGTTTAATAGTATATGGCCTCGTGATCGTGGGTTTAACTCCCACCAGCTGCAAATATTTGTTTTTGTCACACTTTCTCCCAAAACCCAAGCATTGGTGTTGTATAATTTTGTTTCTCAAATTTCACAACAAAAGCGCTTGTAGCTCCAAATTTCAACTCAGTTGTTGATTAAAAGGCTTCGGCCCCACAATAAGCCCTACTATTGTGGGTTTGAGTCCCACCAGTTGCATATTTTTTTTAATCTTTTTCCATGGCATCCAGTCATGGAAAAACAATTCGTGAATTTTGACAAATTTCGCTCATTTTGGTGAGGAGCAAACCAAAAGAGCCTCCAAAAAAATAGATTAACAAATGTTGCTGGAATCTTGCCGGAAAATCGCCAAACCTGCAAAATGTCGGCGAAAGTTTGCGGCAAAGAGCTTCTTCTTCTCTATTTAAACCCTAATTTGTTTTTCTCTACAATTTTCTTTGTAAATGTCTTTTTTCTTCTCTTGGAAGTAAAGATTTGCTACACTAAGGTGCGACATAACGCCATAATCAGCCAATCCATTCTCCGAACTTTTTGCCGCAATTTATGCTTGTAGAACCGCTATATGTGCCTTTGATCTGGCACACTTCAGAACGATTTAAAATCTACACTCTACTCCGATCATTGCCAGGTCCGGTCACTTCTATTCTAATATCTTTTTGGTATTAGTTTGGATCTTGGATCATCAACACAGTACTTGTTCGTCTATTTTTTGGGGCTGATTTTAGAGTCGGAGAATTAAACTCTATGATCAAAGGGTCACATATAAAACTTGTTGATGAATCTAACAGTCAAGAATGGGAGGTAAACCTTATACAAGTTTATGATCAAACAAAGAGGAGGTAACTGATTTGTTTTCCCTCTACTTTAGCTTTCAATTAAACTTTGCAACTAGTCAGAGCTCACTAGTGGTGTATCCATTGATTTAGCCATCGGAGGCAGCTTCCCGACCTATGAGTCGGCTTGTATTTGACACTTGTTTTGAGGCTTTTGGTGGTTGGACAATTTCCAGTCGCATCACATCTTATGGAGACTAGTTTGTCTTCTTCTTTCCCTTTTTTCTTTTTTCGGGGGGGTGGGGGGATTGGGGGGAGGGGGGGGGGGGTGAGGAATGGGGTGTTGCAAGTAACGGTTTTAAGAGGTTAATCATACCTAGGAGATATTTAAATGCTCTTTCATGTTTTAATTAAGAGTGAAGTATTTCCTATGGAAGAATATGACAAGAGTTCCAACAGAAACATATGTAACCTTGTAGGGTTTGTGTTCTCCCCTAATTCTGTTGGGTCCCTCTTTCTTCTTACGAACACTAGTAAGACATTTCATCCTCTGAATAGAGAATTCCAGTGGCCTTTTCATGGCCTTTACCATTTCCCTCTAGTTGAGCACTGCTCACCAGTGAAGTTTTGCCCTCCTAGCTGAGAGGGGTTGTGACCATTTCCCATCCGCTGTTTCCTTGTCTATTAGTGGTTTCTTTTACTATGTGGTGCGTTAACTAAATTTTATTTTATTGATTGAATATCCCAAAAATCTGTGATCTACTTTGTCTCTTTCATTTTATGTCTTCTCAGTCGCTTGCTTGGTTGTTTGAATGGAAGGATTTTCACCAAAAACAGGTGGTTTCTTCTCTGTTGATAGAAATACCATTTACATTCATTGAGATAACTCCATTTTTATAATTTCTCTCATTGAATACACTTCATTTCATTGTCTCTTTTCTGTGTGTTTTTTTCCCCCTCTTTGGTGCAGGATGACTTCACTCTCAGGTAATAAACCTATATGACATGGATTTTCCTTTATGCCCTCATCCTCTTCCCTTTTGGACTAACTCGAGGGCTCAATAGTATCGGCGGCAAGCCTAGTTACTCACGAGTTTGAAGGTTCAATTTTGCTTCTGTTCTGTGCAATTAATGTGCAGAACAGCTCTGCAGACCATCCTGAAAACACTCATCCTCTTAAATCCTGGCCATTGATTAATCCCACATGACCCTCAAGTGACTTATATGATTATCCGCTTTTTTTTCCTTCCATTTTACCATAGTAAATAAAAACCCATCATTTTGAAGACAAAAAGAGAGCTATAATGGTTACGACTTAGTACTCTCTGTCTTAGCCAACACATAGCTAATTTACTACAAAAGTCTAGTAGTGTTTCTGATTTCTCTTTAATCACCTCATCTCTCAAGACGTTTCTTCCATTTGAAGCTTCACATTATCAGTTCAAGTGACCCCTGATGGAGGCGGTCTTCCATTTGAGCTTCACATCCTAACTTGGCATTTGTTGATCAAATGGCCATAAAAATCACTCCATCTTGGAGCGGGTACACCAAACCTTTTTGTATTTTGTAGCTCCAACCTTGGTGTCCATTCACCAACATGTTTTCTTAATCCTGGCTTCTTGATTGCCTTGAGCACTTTTCCATTTTTTTCTCTCCACCATTTGAAATCTTGTTTGCCTGTGCTATTGCCAGAATTCTCTGAAGCCTTTGCCTTCCAAAGGGCCATTATCCCCAGGCACCACCATTGCTAAGTCATTCAACAATTCATGATGTCCCCTTAACAATATCAAGCCAGAAAACATAATTGCTAAGTTGTGTTGGGTTTTAATAACATCCCAAATATACCATTAAAAGCACAATAACTTTCAAGTTTTCTATTTTGCATATTTTCTGATGTGACTTATATGAGGTAACCCGGGCAATTTGTTTTCCTCAAAACCGAGCCCATTCGTTTTAAAAAAACCAAAAGATAGGGCGTGTGAACTAGAACTTGTCTTCGTCTTCTACCCTTATTTCAGAAACTCTGAAGAAGCTCTCATTGTTCCTGAATTCTCTTTAATCACCCCATCTCTCAAGTCATTTCTTCCATTTGAAGCTTCACATTATCAGTGCAAGTGACTCCTGATGGAGGCGGTCTTTCATTTTAGCTTCACATCCTAACTTGGCATTCCTTTCTTCTGCGATCAAATCACCAAAAAAATCACTCCATCTTTGAGTAGTCAGTGCGAGGAAACCTCTGCTGTATTTTGTAAGCTCCAATCCCTTGAGTTTTCATTCACCAACAGGCTGTCTTGAAATCAATCGCTAGGATGACCTTTAAGGATGCGATCAGGGCAGAGGAAAGGACCTAATAAGTCTTGACATAAGTTGCAGACTCAGGTAAAAGTGGAAATCATGATTCATGTTGGTCGGGTTTCGGGATAGGTGTGTATTGGAGAATTCCATTCAACTGGTTTGGTCCTGCCTATGGTCATAAACACTTAAAACGGGTGATTATCTTTTAGTTGACCAACTGTAATAATGCTGCAAATTGGCAATGGGTTGGAATAGCTAGAGAGTTTGTCAAATGTCAAAACCCAGCAACCTGGTCAAATAGCAATTGGGATTGCAAGAGTTGCACAAACATTGGGAGAATCAACTCTTCCTGACTTCTAGCCTTCATAGACAAGATCTGGGCTTCACCCTGCTTTGATTTTTAATTATATATAGTGTTTTACGATTGCTATATTTGGATTTCTATCGAGTAGTAAATGTGTTTTGTCCTCTTTCATAATTCGAGTTGTTTTCTTCTTTGGGAGTTTAAAGAAGACATTTGCATCTCTAACATGCAAAAACTGCTTCTCAAACTAGTTTCCAAAGTCCATAGATCCAATTTCAGTTCAGCTACTTAATGAGTCTTCAGTTATCTATGTCTTCATATATGCATTTTGTATTTGTCTGGTAGTCTTAAAGTGTTTGTTGGCTTGATCTTTGTTGTTCTTGAGTAATTTTTACTACTTATCATACCTATTCATGGTAGTTTCTGTGTAACTTTTATAAATGTCTCTTTGTAGTGGGTTGGAGTGGTTGGAGACGGATGATCATGAAGATAGTTATGCGCCTTGAGTTGGTATGAAATTTAAGTCAAATGAAGAAGTTTATAATTTTTATAACCAATATGGGAGTATTGTTGGGTTCAATCTAAGGAGACAATATTTGCATGGGAGCATGGAAGATATAAGCATCATCGTGCAAAGCTGTCATGTTTGTATCAAACAAGGATCTTAAACAATAAAATAAAAAAAATGATTGTCCAACACAGATGATCATAACAAGAGTGGACGAATGGACAATTTAAAATTAATAAATTTATTGAAGAACACAACCACATTTTCAGACAAAAGAAACTGTATAGTTTATGCAATCCCAGTGTGCAATATCTTGTAGCCAAGCTACTAAAATAATTTGTCTAAGAGAACTGGAATGGGGATGAGGTTGACATTTAATTTATTGGGTTTGCAAGTGGGGGCAATGAAAACATTGGTTTCACCAAGAAAGATCTTCAAAATTATCTCAATATCAAACACCAACATGATTTGGCACATGGTGATGCTAAGAGTTTAATACTTTATTTTGACAAGCAATCTATTTTGGGTTGATCTAGAGATGTAATGTGATTATCAATTTTGGGTTGATCTAGAGATGCAATGTGATTATCAATGAGAAGTTAACAACATTTGTCCTCAACCAAACACCAACATGAAGCTCGGTTCAGGGCTCACCCCAAGCTCACCTTGAGTCCCTGAACCGACACCTCATTTGTCCCCCCATCTGTGGGTTGTTGTCACGTTAGTATCAGTCTAACGCTGACCTTTGATTCGTCAATAAGATCTTCCGCCGACGGGATGATCATGCGGTTTTAGTTTGTTGCACAAGTCTCTCCAAAAAGTCATCTCCATCCTCCATTTTGTCAGATGAGCATCTAAGAGTTGTGAAGGGTACACTATCTCTTTAGGTATGGACCAACTATATAACTCATATCTATGCCTAAACAACGGTAAGACTGGAATACTACAGCCATAACTCTCCTACAATTACTCCTAAAGAACATTCTCTTCTTCATCTTCTTGAGTGTTTATTCCTCAAGAGGAGTCTCTGGTTTACTTACTTGAACTGACTTAATCATTGGAGGTGGCTTCCCATCCCCAAAGGTGGCCCACTTTCACCTTTGCTTTAGTCTCAGGAACCAAGGCTGGATCAGGAACAAACCAAGGAGCTAAAAGCACATATTTTCACCACAACATGTTGGCGCTTGTCCCCACTAAGAATTTATACATAAAATTTTCATGGTGAATCACTGTTTGATTATTAACTTTATTGTTTCAGTCTTTAAAGATGCAACAGATATTCAGTTTATTCATACCCTTTGGAGCTCTTTGATGTGGTCAATATGGAAGGCCCGTAATGATGCTCTCTTTAAAGGTCATCATCCATCTTTTATTCATATGCTGCGTGTGCTGAATGTTTCCCCTTTGCAGGTAACTGAACTATAGCAGCTAAAAAGGAGTTAAGGAACAGCGACTCCCAAAATGCCAACAATAAATGGAAATTCAGGCTATTACCTGTATGTTGAGGGCGCTTGGGAGGAGTGGTGACGCATCTGGAGGCATAGGGTGTGTTCTCTGGATTCTACAGGAATTATCGGCTTCTGTAATGGAAATTCAGGCTATTAGAGATGGCATGCTTCTGGTTTTATCTTTTTCCAGGTTACAGATCTTAAAAGTCCATTGTGATTGTTAACCGATAATTGCAGCCTTGACTGGGAATCCACATCAGCTGGAATGGTCTTCCTTGTGTCTTATTGAGAAAGTCAAGAAACTTAGTCTACATTTCTCATCCATACAATTTCAGTTTGTTAATAAGTAAGATAAGACTCGGGTTAATTTTTCAGTTTGTTAATAGATCCTACAATATGTATGTAGATTATATAGTTAGGGGTGCTAGACTTTTTTCACTTGATAGATCTTGATATGTTACCTTGCATCTTCTGTGTTTTGAGTTCTAAATCCTCCATATAGCGAGAGGCTAGGGGGAGATTTCCATTCATTTTATGATATGTAAGTGTCCTTAATTCTTTCTGCCTCCCTTGGGAATGAATAGGTGATCATCTATCATAATTCTCACATAAACTATTATTTTATTTTTGTAACTATTAAATAAACTTTTTTCTGAAGAAATCTGGTAGGTGTGTATGGTCAATTATATTAATAGCTCCACTTTGGCGGCTTGGGAATGAAGTTGCCAAACTTTTCAAAGTTTAGCTCCTTTAATTTATCAATTACTTTCTAGTTTATTTATAAAAAAACTAATCCTTTTCTGATCAACTTTCATTCAAAGTCTGAATTTTCAATATTTTGTTACAGAAGCAAGTCACATATGGACACAGAAGCCAAACAAGTCAAGGCGATGTGTCCAAAGCTTGCGATTCCTCTTCATAATATTAATAAATCCAACTCTGACGACTGATGATTGGTGACTATCTATGCAATTCGATGACTTCTTCACAACAATCAAGAGCTTTTTTTCACTTTAGACCTATATAGAGTGTTTTTTTTAGTAGTCTACTTAGAATTTAAGTTATCCACACTTGGTAACTGATACCGTGCTGAGATGTTTTTTTGACCCTGGTTAGCTAGATGATCGGCTATGTTTTATTTTCTCACCTGAGAGTATGAGAGAACACAGCATCAAAGTTTAAAATCAGGATTCTGCAATCAGATATAATCGATTTGAGTTGCAAATGATACTGTCGGATAGATGCTTGAGCAGATCTATAGTGTCTCAGTTGTCACCTTCTTATGGTCTTTAATTTGATACCTAAGTTTTGATCTTTGCTCTCTTCAAAACATGAAAATACACCTCTCTTCCCTGTTTTGAAGAATAATAGATGTAGAAACATCAGAGTATTGTTGTAGGTTGCACTCTCACACAAAAAATTACTCCCTTGAAAAAAATATTCACCAATTCATTTAAGTTTTACATTTCTTTTTTAATAAATAATTTTTAAATCATACTAAAAAAAACAACAAAAGCACCCATAGCCCCTTGAGCCTCCATCATTAGCCATAAGAAGCGTTATTTTAAATCAATGATATCCATCATGGTGTAACAGCACAACACTATTGGAGGGTAGAAACGTACCAATCGTATTCCAAACTAGAATAAGCCATCCAATCCAAATGTCCAATGGTTTGTAATATATATATATATATATATATATATATATATATATATATATATATATATATATATATATATATATATGTGCTATCAGTGTGTTTTACTGATGAAAGTGCCGAAGGTGAGGTACCCTCTCATCGTATTAACGTATCTATTATTTAAGACTCTATTGTATTATTTTTAAAACAAAATTTCTTTTAGTTTAAAATGGAGAATTAGATCAAAATTGAATAAATTATTTAATTATATAAAATTTTTGAGACTTGGCTCTTGTTTTATTTTATTAAATCCCAAATTTACATCCAACCCATAAATGAATGGAAGATAAGAACATTATTGTACCGAAATACATTCAGATACCCTTAACAATGGCTGACATAGTCAAGGGTGATACTTACTATACATAGAATTTTCCATGACTCTTTACATGGTCTGCAGCTACAAGGGCGTGGCACTAAACCAAGGTCTAAATTCAAATGAAAGATTTTAATTCATCCAACGGTGTAGGATTACTCCAAAGACACTTGGCACGCTATCCTTGTTTGACTGAAGGATAATCAACACATCCATAGCTGAAAGAATTCTAATATTGTAATTGTGGTAGATGATGATCACAGTGAAGAGCGAAGCAAGACGTACTGATCATGGTGGACATGTTGATCTCCACGGTGGTAGTAGTAGTTCTCATCTTTCTGGTTTAGGAAGGAAGCCACGCGTTCAAGCATGGCCAGAGCCTTTTCTGAATTGGGTTTGGAAAGATGGAAGACATGGTTCTCTCCTTCTACATCCATCAAGTCCAGCTCTCCTTTCCATCCAGAATTCTTCAACGTTTCATAATAAAACACACCTCCATCTCTCACCACATCAGTCTCAGCAAGAAAAACCAACACCTTCTTACATGCTAAACTCGCAAGATTCTTACAAGCAGCCGGGTTGACTCGTGGGTCATCACAACCACTGGTGGATGGACAAGCACACAGCCACATAAGATCCACGTTTTCCCTTTTCTCTTCATCACTTGCTTCTGGACCTAATGGCTCTTCACCATGGAAGTAAGGGTGAACCATAACCAACCCAGTTATCCTTACTCCATTCATTAATGGAGTTTCTGTTGCTTTCATAGCCAAGTTGTGAGCTATATTGGCACCTGCACTATCACCTGCCATGTAGAATCGGTCGAAATCTGCGTACCTGTTCAACCATGATTCAGTTCCATTTCTCTTTGCATGAGAAGCAACCCATTGAAGTGCTGCCCATGAATCCTCATAAGCTATCGGAAGAGGGTGTTCTGGGGCTCTCCTGTAATGGACTGATACTGCAACTACGTTAGCTTTTGCTGCTAAAGATGATATGTAATTATGGTATGCAGGTGAGAAAGGAGTCTCTACACAGAACCCGCCGCCATGGAAGTAGACAAGGAGAGGAAGCTTTGTGGTGGAAGTGGAACTAGTGATCTTTGGGAGGAAAATCCGGGCAGCGACGCCGGTTTCCGGTGCAATTAGAACATCTTTGGAGACGACGCCGGCTCTGGGATCGGTAGAGGGAGGGGTGATATCATTCCCTACGAGCCTGTCGATGCTACCATCTTTATAGATGCGAAAGAAGGGACGGAAATCAAAGAAGACCTCAGTTTTAGGATTTCTTGAAACCATTTCTTCAGAATTCATAGCTGATAAGCGCAGAGAGAGAGAGAGAGAGAGAGAGAGAGAGAATCACAGAGATGAGAACAAGAGAAAGGGTCTTAAGAAAATATATATACATGGAAGTAGCGTGATTGTTACACTTGATCTGCTTCCAAGAAATGCCGTTCAACCTCATCTGTTGCTGCCCTTGATGACTCGACTAGAAGACTCTAAAACTAAAACGTGGACTTGAAGCCTCAAAAGAGACAAACAGTCTTCTTTGAACGTTTCTATCAAATAAATTTATCAGCAAGATATGAATTCTGAATATTTTATTCTACTTCTTAGTCAAAATTCATCATGTCCGCCAAATCAGACTTTCATATTTTAAGTAGTTTAGAACCTTTCAACATCATTCTTTTCTTCAACATGACATAGATTGCATTTATACTTTCTTCTTCAATTTTATTATTATTATTTTTTTACGTATATTGATAAACACACATTTACTTTTACTTTTCAAAGGTTGGCTTAATGGGTAATGGATCAATGTCTCATAATATGAGATCGAGAATGTGAATCCTACAAATCTCTCCTCCCAAATTACAGAGGATGTAAATCCATTTTGAAATTAACACCGTCATTGACATTTTAACCCGTAATATGACTTTACATTTTTATCCTTTCTTAATAAAATCATTTAAAGGTCATGCACGAAATGACCAATATACTCCTTCGTTCAATGGTTTCAATTTTTCACTCATGCACCTCCATCTCCGGCAAAACAACTGTCAGATTTTGAATGACGAGAAGTGAATTGGAAGGATAATCAAAAACTCTATCGTATTTTCGTATGTGACGACCTCCATTATGGAGGAGAATAAAACAATTCTCCATAGATCTTCCATATATGAAGTAAATGTCCTTGCTTCTGTCAAATGTTCTGGGAGAAGGATTTGTTAGAAATTCTCAGATATCGATCTGCTTGGCTGGAAATTTTGGTGCTATCCCACCTTTGATTCTGAAAAGAAAAAACTGAGATGGTTTTCCTAATAGGAATGGGGTTTCGCAATTCGACAGAGAGAAGGTATGCAATAGATCACATCGTGAGCAGGAACCACTTTCCAATGTTCATTCCCCTGATCTCAACCATTCCAATATTCCAGATATTTAGATATCTGATGGGTACTCTGGTGTAACATAGAACTAGATGGTTTTTCTTTCTTTCTTTCTTTCTTCTTTCTTCTTTTTTTTTTTTTTTTTTTTCTTTTTTTTTTTTTTTTAATTTTTTTTTTTAACAAGAAAAATGCATTAAGTTGAAAATTGGTAGCAGTTACAGATACTAGACATTGTTCTATTACAGTTATCCACTAAAGTGGTTGTCTTATAGGCATGTTCTTCCAAAAGATTCTGGAGCACCGGGTGCTGAAAGGTTTTATAAACCATTGTTTTTGTTAATATTGCCAAGTCAATCAGCATTGTTAGTCTTTGGAGATTTCATGTTTGCTTTATAGGCCATGGTAGTAGTTCTGCAATCTGTTGATTATTTGTCCAGATTTCATCTATTGTTTGCCCTTCGCCCATCATTTCTATAATTCCTTGTTGCATACCCATAAGCATGGCCTCCAGGATTGTACAATTCTTCTGTTTTCCAAAATTGATGTGCCGCAGGTGCCCATCTATATAAGCTCAGGTGCTCCACCCCGTGGTTCCATTTCTATAGAATTAGATGGTTTGATTCATGTATATCTACTCTCAAATTCATTCTCCGCAAATTCTACGTGGTTGGTAGATATGACTGCACTCTTTCCTACGAGTCTACATTACCTTTTCACTATATCACCTAGTCGGAGATTTAGTTAGTCTTGATGTCTTAGTCCTTCTCCTATTTCCCCCCTCCCCCACTCTGGATTTCTGAGAAAAATTACCTGATTGAAAGGAAATTGTAGAGAGCGAAAAATTCAAGATGGAGGCAACAAAGGCATGAATTGGTATTTGCAACCTTGTTTCCTTGTTTACTCCCTTTTTTTTATTTATTATTATTTAAAGTAAAGTATCAAATTTATTAATAAGAAAAGGAAAGGATCCAAGACTTTCTTTGAGGATTACATAGCTAAGTATAAAACCTCCCATAAAACTACAAGTCAAGTCTCCTAACCAAAACAAAATCTTGATTTTTGCATCGCATCTACCAAAATGATATCTTGATTTATGCATAGCATCTCATAAAACTACAAATCGAGTACTGTATTGTCCACTTTCAACAACTCTTCATGTGATACAACTAAATGACCATTAACAAGATCACATTGCACCTTCCTCGAAATTAACTTGCTATTGGGCATTGCCTTCAACCCCTACCCTATTAGCTGGAAGCACCACCCCTTCCTCTCTTCAATTCATAATTTGCCCTACCTCTCTTCGGATGAGCAACAACCCTTGCGAGTGTAAGAGCAACCTCACAAGACCTGAACCTGTCATAGGGATAGCCACCAACTCATGATCATCATCAGCCACTAGGGTAGTGACCCACCTTCCATACATACCCTATCTACTAAATTATCATTTTGAAATTTAAATCCTTCATATTGAGAGCCGACTTCATGGTAAGAGCCCCCCCCCCCCCCCCCCAATCCACCAAATTATCATTTTGAATTTCCAATCCTTCATCTTCAGCAACCTTCTCACGTCCCTCATCCACAAAATTTTCATTTTGACTTTCAAAACCTTCACTTCCAGGGTCCTCAAAAACCTTGTCCTCGTCCATCGACTTTTTAAAATAAAAATTTTAAAAATTCAAACTCACCTCCTGTTGTTCAAACTCTCCATCACGAGCCAAGGTCACATCCGACAACTTCTGAGCCAGAAGAAATTGTGAAACTATAGGAGTTTCAACCAATTGAGAGTTTGTTGTAGCTAAGTCTCCTCTGAACCCAATTGCCCCTTGTTAATTACTCAAACCATGCTCGCTATCCACACCACCGTCTTCCACCAAACTTTTAAATTTAAATTTTAAAAAAATCGTATTTACTTCTTGATCAAACTCTCCTTCACGGACTAGAGTCTGGTTCGACAACTTTTGAGCTGGAAGAAACTGAGAAACTATAGGAGTTCCAACCGATTGAGACTTTGTTGTAACAAGAGTCCCCTCCTCGCCAAACTCCCCCTTGTTTCTCAAAGCTTGCGCACCATTCATACCACCACCTCTGGCGGCACCACCACCTTCTCCCCTACTACCTGAGTAATATCAACCTCCTTTTTAGCCCTACATTGTGCCATCATATGCCCAAAGCATTTACAATACATGCACTTTCAATCCCCTCCCTCATACATGAGCTTCTGGAGAAAGCTAAAGACTTTGAATGTACCAGGTTCATGTTGCTCCACTTGGGCCAACCCCCAACCTCTCTATATCCAGTATGAGTTCATCAACGACATGAGTAAAGTTGCCAAAGAAACTCCATTGAGTCCTCTGATTCAGAGCTACATATCTACCTATTGGTTTTGCAATGAACAACAATACATTCTCATGCCAATACTCCAATGGTAATTCTGGAAAATGAACCTAGACCAACTTTGTAGATGGCTGAGAATATTCACATTAAAGTCTAGCTGCCATGATTGAAACCAAATACTTTGCGATCCCCCTTTAAAAGGCAACACCTCCAAACAGAAATCATATCACCTTCCTTTCCAAATTGAAAAATAACAAAGCCCTGACTGAAAGAACGAAGAATGACAAGAGTGGAAATCTTCCATCCTTGTTGAACCTCCTTCCTTACGTCATATATAGATAGAGGAAATACAATTCTTCAAAATTTCCCTGCATGAATCGGCTCACGGAGACAACTCAAATAGATCGTCGCCCCTCCACTCACCACACCTGCAAAGGGCTTCTTCACCATAGCCTCCCTCCTCACCTGGCCGGGTATCCTCTAGCATGACCATCGGAACATCCTCTGTCCAATTTAAACCTTCCACTTGTGAAATTTCAGGCAGTGAAGCTTCTCACAAGCTGTTGACAGGGGTGTAGCTTTGAAAGTAGAAATTTTAGGTGTGAGTATTATGTCCATTTTAATTTATTTAGGGATAATATGGTCATATAAATATTCAATTTGAATTTTAATGATGTCATGAAAACCATCGATAGTGGTGTTAAATGTGGAGGAAACCTTTGTAAGGTTTTAATTTTCGACGGGTGCACTGTGTTCTCAATGAAACTGAGGTGGCTGGTGTAAAAGCTCTTTTCTTTTTCTTAATATATCTTATAGAAGAGAGGATTGCAAGGTCAAATCTCAAAAGGTGAGAGAGAATGAGTTAAACAAAACTTAATACTAGCAATAACATAAAAATAAAAGGGAAGGAGATTGCTATCATATGCTAATATGACGCGGAAGTCTTTTCTACCAATAAAAAATTGACATGGAAATCATGTGAATAAGCATCTAAAGCCTTGAGGTTAAATGTAAAAAGTGAGTGAGTCATTTTACAAACCACATGGGAGTGCCGCGTAGGATGATGCTGCCAAAGAACATCCTTTTTCCCTGGGATATATATATTCAGATACTTGGAAGAAAAATGATAGTAGACCTCATGATATGAACACAGAATATAGAAAGGACCCCTCCCTTGTTCAATAAGATCAATAACACTGATGGGTCTTCAGTTTCACACACAAAATTTTACTAACATAAGTTGACTTTCAATAAAAGGGGGAACAAAACACCAAACAAGCATTCCAAGCTTAATTCGGAGATAATCCTTGTTTTGAGTAGTATTTTTGGTTCCATAATTATTGAGCTTCAAGTAAGGAGTTCAGTCTGGGTTGAGGAAGGAAGCAAGGTGAGACAACAATGCCACAGCCTTCTCAGAGGTGAGATTGTAGAGATGTATGACGGAATCAGCTTCAAATTTGAAAATTTCAAATTTAATTTCGCTGTAACTGGTCCTATCCTCAGCTGATCTTAACTCCAACTAATCAAGAGGAGTTTGATTTAGTGTGTCACCTGCATCCTTAACTTTTCTTATCTCTAACTGATCAAGAGGAGTTTGAATTATGTTTAAAGTGTAAATAAATTGTAGAGCTCAAATTGTAAACAAGTCGTAATGCAAATATTATAAATACAACCTTCCACTCACGTTTGAAGCGTGGAAGAAGTCATACTAAACCTTCTTCTATATACACTTAGAAATTTATCTTGGTATCATCCGCCGGCAATGAAAGTCTTCCGAGACTCAAATTCTTCAACTACACCTTGCAACCCCTCTGCTCCATCATTGGTGTCTCCTTCCAACATCATATCCTTGCTGCTGATCAAACTTGACAGCAGCTACTATATGCTCTGACACTCCCAATTTCTTCCTCTCCTTCATGCAGATGATTTATATGGTTCTATATATAGATATGGCAGCAATCCTTCCCCCTATCACTATGATGTCTTCTTCTTCATCCATTCCCACACATAATCCCACACATATCACTCTTTCATGGATTGTTTTCTCTCTTGCAGAAGGTCCCTTAATTGGCTCAGATTGTTGGAGCGACCACTTCCCAGGCTTCCTTGACTACTTCAGAAAAATACTTCTACATCATAATCACAAGCGCATGTTATGCAACTCTTATCAAAACTATTTCAGATCAAGAAAGGTACCTCTACAATGGCTGAGTATCTTCAATGTGAAATCTTTGGTCGACAATCTTGCAGCCGCTGCCCATTTAGTTGCTGATTCTGATGTTATATTAAGCATCCTATGTGGTCTTGGTTCTGAGTATGATGTCTTTGCTATTTCGATCACTTCCCGCATTCATCCCATTCCGTTGGAGGATTTCACTAGTCTTCTCGTAAGCCAAGAAATTTTCCAAGATAAGCACTCTTCTAACATGCAGATCCCCATAGTCGAAACTCACGTTGCTGCCAAATCTCAGCCACATCATTATTCCCACGGATGAGGGTATTACTCTGGTCATGGACGAGGTCGACATATGCACCAACATAATCACAACACTGCTGGTTTACTCCCTACACTAACTATGATTTGTCAGATTTGTAACAAATCCAACATTGAACAACTACTTGTTATAACAGACACAATCAGCCCTGTCATAACAGAATTCTCACACAACTAACAGTCTCAGTTAATTCCTACAATGAAATGACCAAAATATGTACCCTCTTAATATTAATTTACTAAACTATTTTTATGTCTCATCTCATATTCAATGGTTAGGTGGTTGAAGAGATTTCCCCTTCACTCATCTTCTTGCTATACCTTATCAGAAACCACTGCTCTCACCTTCCCCACAATCCATTGATTTTCCTTTTGAATAGACCCTATACTCTCTATTTGCTCTTATTCACTCTGAAAAACTTCAGCTTTATTCTCAAAAGAAAACATTATTTTTTTAGAATAAATACTCTCTCTTTATTTTTTTGATGAGTAGACCCTATACTCTCTCTTTCTACCCTATTTTTGCCACTTCAATTGATTTAAAGTAATTTCTGTTATTTTTTTTTAAAAATAATCTGTTTTTTCTTCCTTTTTAATATAAAGCCATAATCAAAACTTCTTGTAGATGTTTATAGGGTGTGATTCCTTTATGAATTCAAACGCACTTGCCCTCCTCAATCAACCGAAAAATCCATTAACTCTCCTTTTGAGTAGACCCCATACACTCTATTAACTCTTACTATTTGTTCATACTCACACAAAAAACTTCACCTTTGATTCCCCCCCACACACAATATATATATAGAGAGAAATTATTATCCCTCTTTCTTCACTATTTTTGCCACTTTAATGATTTAAAACATTTTTTTTCCTTCCTTTTTATAGGAATCTGTTATAAGTGATTTGGTGTATTCTTTCTTTTTTTTTCTTTTCTTCCTATTCCCCCTATTTACAAAAAAAAAAAAAGTTATGTTTTATTTTCTAATGTTTTTCTTTTTGCTTTTATGGATTTCATGCTTAAAAAAAAATTTTAAAAAAAATTTCTAATCACATTCACTAGATTCCTATACAAAAGAAAAGAAAAAATTCTATCAAAGAGGAAGGGGGAAAATAATAGAAAGAGAATCTAATCACATATGATGGATTGCTAGAGAGAAAAAAGAAAAATGGATACAAAAAAATTTAACACAACAGATACGAAGATGTAAAAACAAAGGGTAGTTTGACTATTTTTAAATATTAGGGGAGCATGATATGTAATAATTTATTTTCGGAGGAACTAATGGTAAAACTTTTGACAAGAGAGTTAGAGTAAATAAAGAGTAAGTATAGGGGAGAGAAAGGAATTTTCCTTACTTATAAATTAATAAAACTAGAAAAGGGTGAACCATGAACGAGAAGATACACTAGCAAAATAAATACAAGGGGTAAAGGTAGCAAAATTTCTTTTTGGCTTCCGCACGAGTATTTTCCACAATGCTCTTAGCTTGCAACTCATGGAATTTTCTAGATTCAATGGTTGTGGTCTCTTGCGACCTTGTATTCATAATCGTCACATCCAAAAAGATGCCATGTAGCTCCCATCCGAGACTTAAGGTAGAAATTACATTATAAGAGAGGAAAAGACCTATATAGTAGGCCAAATTGAGCCTATAGTATATTAATGCTTATACTTTCTACTTTACCATCTGTTAGTTTCTCATAACCCTAGGCTATATATTGTCATTTTGAGAATGATGGAA